>NW_009646945.1:3743375-3765734 GCF_000708025.1 Charadrius vociferus
TTAAACGTAGTAATCTGTGTATCATAAGAGATTCCAGCTTGAAAATAGGCAGAAGACTAATTGCGTTCTCTAAAAGTGTTAACCCAGGGATCTTATGAGGAAGAAAATGGAAGAAATGTGGATCAAAATGAATATGGGTTGGAATATGTCTTTAAACTTTAAGTATCTTAATGTAGACACCTAAGCTCTTCATTCCAATCTCCCTTTAGCCAGCAAAGATGGGCTTTTTTAGAAAGCAACTCGTACAATTTCTTTTGCATGTCTACTTTAGAATGGATTCCAATGACTGTAAAAAAGGTTGGGACAATTAGTTCAGAAGTAGACAGCTTCTGATGTTCTGAGTCCCACCTTACGTCTTTCCACCTTGTTTGTGTCTAGAAAAAGTTAAATAATTCATAAGCAGATAGCCCATGCATTGATACTAAAGTTTAGCCCTGAGATTAAACCTTCTAGCAAGTTCTCAGGACAACTCCCAAGGTCATCTCAGTCATCCTAAGACATTCAAGACAGACATCACAGATGATACCTTCAGTTTTCTTCACTTATCATGCTTGTCCCAAGATATTTCCTGAAAAATCTGCTCAGAATTTCTATCATGAGCTATTTACATGTTCCAAGCTTCAAAAAATAAAAATCTACTTTAAAATGTCTACAGCAATCTCAATGGCAGCTGTTTACCCACAGCTATTTAAGCAGCAGAGCCATTTGAAAACAGTGACTAAAACTATTTAGTAACAAAGAAAAATATAGGTTGGTTTTTTTCATTTCCTTCCTTTATTCAAAATCAATAAGTTAAAGTTTTAGAAAGTTAAAAACTACTGAAAACAAAGGACTGGAATGGAAAACATTATACAAAATTAATTATAGTGATCACTGTTGCCACAATTGGGATTTACAACACATATCTCTCCTTGCAGTAAGAAAGACATAAAACAGGATATGAAATTAGTTGGAGAGCAATGCTTTTCCTCTGTATGTTTTCCTGAGTACCAGATTTCTAAAAATTCCCTGACTGTGACCAGTTTCCTCCTGTGTCGCAATCACATTGCGGGTAGATTTATGTCCCAATGTGAAAGACATTAGACAGTGCAAGTGTGTCAAAATATAAGGTTAGCTAGCCTTCCTTAAGGCAAGCGAAGGAAGCAGAATAGGATGCTGAAAAGTGGGACAACCTTAAAGCTGTGGGACATCTGGCTGCCCTGTACAAGATGGAATCGAGCAGCTGCGGAACTGTCACAGGAATGCTCCACAAAGGCGCACAGGAATTTTTGTTCCAGATCAAACTAATGGTACCAGTACCAGATGCTTCAGAGAAAGACGTAAAACTTCCATAATAGGCAATTATGCAACATGTTGGTGAAGGAAGTTTCTCCTTTAAGTCTCAGACATTTAGCGTATGATTTATACCCTGAAGAATGTGGATTGATTTATGTCCCGGAGAAACCACAGTTATCCTTATAATTCATATAATGGCTAATCCTTTCTTTTGAAACATCTACATTCCTTTTCTACATGTTACGGTAGTTGTGTATAATTAGGAACCAAATATGAAGAAATATTGCAACCAACTGAAACTCAAAGAAGAATATAGAGGGAAAATGCAATGAAGTAAATTAGAGTATGGCCAAGAGGCCAGGAAAAATCTCAAAAAAAAATGTGGCACACATGTTTTCTCCACCTGACAGCATTAAGAATGGCAGAAGTATAGCTAGCAAAGCATGGGTTGGAGCATCCAGGTGTGAGGCTGCATGGAGGGGGGGAGGTGGGAATGACCACTGCCAGTTGATTGGATGAAGCCCCCTTTCCTCCCCTGTGTCAGAGCTGCTAACTGCTGTGCTGCCACAGAGGAGAAGTACCAACAAAGAAGCTCTCAAATCCAGTTACCTTTGTCATTAAAATACATATATAATTCGATGATTCTATGACTAAAATATACCCTTAATTCCCATTCTTCTCAGAGAAAGAGATTGCATACCCTCACCACATGGCATGCAGTCTGGTGTTACTCTTGGGCAGCTTGTAGTCTAAATTTTGACCAGGCCACTGAGCTGCTTCTGAGAGCTGTTAAATGATAGACTAAGCCAGTAGAGTTGTGTCATTGAGATTGCTTCTCTAAAGAGGGCATTAAATCCCCATTGGTCAGGGTTACTACAGTAGACTGAGCAATTTTTTTCTCTCTCAGAGCAAGAGCATGTACTCTAAACTATTTATGTTAAGAAAATGCATGCCAGGATCTGAATGTTTGCTAGGGGTATGACATGACAGGCACACATGCTACAGCTGTGTGCATCCTGCTGCTGCCAGAGACTGTATTTCATTTTGAACTACTTAAAGGAGTAGTTTAAGTTTTATGGCAACCCACAAAGTGCACCAGCATATAAACACGTTCTCATCTGAGAGAGGGGGTTTGGTCCATGCTACCACTTTTGAGCTAGCACAAAATAACAAAGATACAAATGGCAGATATCCATTTAAACACAAGCAGACTGAATAGTTGAGTCACCCAAGTGTTTCTTAGATTATAAAACTGTGAGGAACCACCATGCTAATCTAATGCAATCTTTCTGAAAGGCATCCTGTTCTGAGTTTCAGATTTCCAGAGTCAAGGGTTTCATCATAATCCTTGTTAAATTGTTCCAGAAGTTAATCATCTTCTTTATAAAATGAATGCCTTGAAATCTGAATTTTTCCAGCTTCAGTGTCCATCCACT
Organism: Charadrius vociferus; assembly: GCF_000708025.1. Taxonomy (NCBI): domain Eukaryota; kingdom Metazoa; phylum Chordata; class Aves; order Charadriiformes; family Charadriidae; genus Charadrius; species Charadrius vociferus. Next base: position 3,746,087 of record NW_009646945.1, read on the forward strand.
ACATCTTGTTATGTCTTTGTCTGTTGAACTGAAGAACCCCTAATTATCAAATGTATTTTCTCCATGGAGATACTTATAAACTGTGATTATGTCATCTCTTAACTTTTCCTTTGATAAACTAAACAGATTTAACTCATTGAGTTTACAATCCTTGTTTTCTTGTCCTTTAACCATCCCTGTACTTCTCCCCCAAATTGCTCCTCTCCCCTCCCCAGTTTGCAGATGTCTTCGTAAGATGGTGAACCCCAGAACTGGATCCACTAATCTAGTTACCGTCATACAGATACAAAATATAAAGAAGATATAACAGCCCAACTCCCCCTCACTCATCCAAGGATCACAAAAGCCATATTTGTTCAGTTATGATTCCCTGTTTACATTTTGAGACCTACCAGTTAGCCAGTTCTAATAAACTCAATGTGTGCTGTGTTGATTTTTAGCCATTACAGTTTCTTAAAGAAATGTTTGCTGGGCACTCAGATGAACGCCTGACATAAATCTATGTATATTGTATGAATGCTATTTACCTTTATTAACCCAGCTTGTAATCCCATCAGAGAAAGACATCTGGTTGGTTTGACAAGAACTATTTTCATAAACTCATGTTGATTGACATTTAATATATTACGCTCTTTTGGAAGTTGCAGTATCCCAGTTGATATCATTTCATAAGGAATTATTCTGTCAGCTGCTGAAAGACTGCGTTCTGTCCCTGTGGAAATTCTGTGGGTCATTTTGCATTAAGTTGATTCTAACTTATATTAAACCTATCTCAGACTTTTGTCATATACTATAATGCAATCATCATTGCGAAGAGGCTGCCTTACACAAGCAAAACGACTGGGGTATGAGTGCAAACACTTCACTACAAATTAAACTAAGCAGGTAGTCATATTTAAGCCTTAGGCTTCCAGAAAATCAATCTGCACATGTAAGAAAAACTCATTGATTTACAGCCTACGTGACTGTGTTTGTTTAAAAAATAAGTTAAATACATTATGATAACATAAAAGGATGCAATAAACTCAAACCACTTTGATTTATACAAAGCCTATGTCCCAATGATAGTACTATATTAGTAGATAAAGAAAATTCCCATTATTTATTATAAAACACTTTACCCTCAAAACCTCACAAAAGCAACAGAAATAATAATTAGTATTCCAGACCTGAATTGCAATGGACAGAAGTGTAATAACATGGAATGTAACCAAAATGCCTAAAGTTAACATAGAATAGGTTTGGAAATTGGTAGTGGACTCTAGGGCACAGCAGCTTATACCATATGACCAAATTCAAAATAACCTGATGGAAAGTTACTACCTAGGTTTTCCTGCTGTTCTGTAATCCTAAGACTAGGTCAATAAGAGCATTGCACTTTAGAACACTGTAACATCTAGTCTTTAAGTTACACGTCGAGGTTATATATACACAAATTATTGAGATGTATAATCATAGAATCATAAAATCACAGAATGGTTTAGGTTGGAAGGGACTTTAAAGATCATGTAGTTCCAATCCCTCTGCTATGGGAAGGGACCCCTCCATTAGACCAGGTTGCTCAAAGCCCCATCCAGTCTGGCCTTGAACACCTCCAGGGATGGGGCCACCACAGCTTCCCTGGGCAAGCTGTGCCAGCGCCTCACCACCTCCATATTAAAAATTTTTTCATGATATCTAACCTAAATTTACCCTCTTCTAGTTTGAAGCCATTACACCTTGTCCTACCACTACATGTCCTTGTAAAAAGTCCCTTGCCAGCTTTCTTGTAGGCCCCCTTCATATACTGGAAGGCTGCTATAAAGTCTCCCCAGAGTCTTCTCTTTTCCAGGCTGAACAACTCCAACTGTCTCAGCTTGTCCTCAGAGGAGAGGTGCTCCAGCCCTCGCATCATCTTTGCAGCCCTCCTCTGGACCCACTCCAACAGGTCCATGTCCTTCTTATGTTGAGGGCTCCAGAGCTGGATGCAGTACTCCAGGTGGGATTTCACAAGAGCAGAGTAGAGGGGCAGAATCACCTCCTTTAACCTGTTGGTGATGCTTCTTTTGATGCAGCCCAGGATGCGGTTTGCTTTCTGGGCTGTGAATGCACGTTGCCGGCTCATGTTGAGTTACTCATCCAGCAACACCCCCAGGTCCTTCTCCTCAGGGCTGCTCACAATCCATTCTCGGCCCAGTCTACATTTGTGCATGGGATTGCCCCAGCCCACGTGCAGGACCTTGCACTTGGTTGAACTTCATGAGCTTTGCACGAGCCCACCTCTCAAGCTTATCCAGGTCCCTCTGGATGGCGTCCCTCCTCTCCAGCGCGTCAACTGTGCCACACAGCTTGGTGTCATTGGCAACCTTGCTGAGGGTGCACTCAATCCCACTGTCCATGTCGCTGACAAAGATGTTAAACAGCACTGGCCCCAGTACCAGCCTCTGAGGAATGCCACTTATTCCTGGTTTCCACTTGGACATCAGGCTGTTTACTGCAATCATTTGAGTGCGGCCATCAAGCCAGTTCCTTATTCACCAAGTGGTCCATTGGTCAAATCCATGTCTCTCCAATTTAGAGACCAGGATGTTGTGCGGGACAGTGTCAAATGCTTTGCACAAGTCCAGATAGAAGACGTCTGTTGCTCCCCCCTTATTCACAAACATTGTAACCCCATCATAGAAGGCCACCAAATTTGTCAGGCATTAGTTGCCCTCAGTGAAGCCATGTTGGCTGTCATCAGTCACCTCTTTATTTTCCATGTGACTTAGCATAGTTTCTGGCAAGATCTGCTCCATTATCTTGCTAGACGCAGAGGTGAGACTCATTGGCCTGTAGTTCCCTGGGTCTTCCTTTTTTCTCCTTTTGAAAATGGGGGTTATGTTTCCCCTTTTCCAGTCAGTGGGAACTTCACTGGACTGCCATGACTTTTCAAATATAATGGAAAGTGGCTTGGCAACTTCATCCGCCAGTTCCCTCAGGACTCACATATGGATTTCATCAAGTCACACACACGTGTGCACCTTCGGGTTTCCTATATGGTCTTCTACTTGATCTTCACCTACAGTGGGTGTTTCTTTATTCTTACAGCCTGTAAGAAGTTCTACCTAAAACAACATGATCTGCTGAACTGCAGTTTCTTAAATTAGATAGTAAGAAAAGACAATGAAAGCATGAGTTCCACATGCTTCCTCCTTGAACCCCAGGGTCTGGGCACACATTACTCCCATTGCTGCACTGATTTCTCTCGGAAAGCTAGGTAAAAAACTGTTTCTATAATGAGTTCTTTTAAAAACCAGCTGGAGAAGTAAATGCTTTTATCCCTCACCCCTGTTTTCCAGAATTTCCGGGGAGAGGGAAGCACTTATCTAAAATATGGGGTTCTGGGTTCAATTCTTCTCTGTCTAATGATTTTAAGCCCTATACTCCTGACTCTGTAAGGTGCCATAGTCATTAAGAAGAGCTTTAGGGGGCTTGTGAAGGGTTGTTCTTGTTCCTGCATACTGAAGTTCTTCCACTTTATGGGACCCATTTAAACATTGAAATGGAAAAAGAGAGATTACTCTAAATCCCAAAGTTTAAACTGATCACAGGAATGTGTAATAGTAAAACATTATAATAAATTAGGGAGTTCCTTTGGTACATGCTTTCTCTCTTTCTCCGTGAATGTTTAAGTTGGCCATATAAAGCATAAGAGCCTCAGAATGGGAGAATGAGGGTGTCCACACCTTCTCACTCCCATTAGTGGTCAAGACATGCTCCAGGAGACAGAAGATGAAGGCTCAAATCCATACAGACCTAGGAAGAAGCTGGACTTCTGTCCTGGATTGGCGTTCTATCCATTAATGAAAAAAGTCACTTACTGCATTCTTGTTTCCTAGCTTTCTTAGAGGCAGATCAGCTACTAGGTTTGCTGTAGAAGGCACTGATCCTTGTAGGAGAATCCATGTGAGTTATGGCAAGATTTAGGCCAGGGATAGGTCTTGAACTGTTTTGCAAGTTTGCCTAGAGTGGGAATTTAACACAACCAGGGAGGATTAATATCACTAAACTTGAGTTGGTTTACACGTAACATGTTTAGTCTAAGTTGTCTAGGTTCACGCTGTAATGGATGTGAAGAAATAGATTCTGTGAGAGAGCGAGTCATTCCAGCTATCATATAAATGACACCTTGCACACTTACCTGTTTTACTCCAATGACTACAGCAGGAGGCTAAGCAATCCACTCAGATTAGATGCCTCATTTTTAATGGCTCAATTAAGGCAAAATGAACACTACTTTTGAAATCATAGATATATTTCGAGTTTAAGGGACAACTACTGAAAGAATTGTGGAGCTAATTTATGGAGCTGAGTACCTGAGATGATCAATCACATCTAATACTCATCCTGGTTATGGCCCAATCTTTTATGGTTGGACTGAAGAAAAAAAAAGTCTTGCTTATTTCTTTTGCAGAAATTCAAAATCGTTGCTTTGGAATTCACCTTGCAAGTCCAGCAGTATATATGAAGTGTGGCTCCTGTTTTCTGTCACACATGGCTTCCCTGTCCTTTTCCCTTTGACTGCACCAGCATAATCCCAAGAAAATGTTCTTTTCAGGGCTTAACTCCACTGATGAGGTGTGTTTATTTGTGCCAGACCCAATGTATTTCACTAAGCTCCAATTCAGTTATCAACATGGTTGACCCAAAGCTGACCCGAAGGCATAAGATAAGGTCCAAGACTACTTGGCTAGAAGCAATCAAAATTTCTTTGTATTAAAGTAAAGATAGCCACTTATTAACTGATTTTTTCTGTACCCTTTTCTTATCTCAGTGATCATCAGAAATGTATCCGCTCTGACTGCTGGCCACTGACTGGTAAATTGATTCCTTTCCTGACTTGTGACAAGTGACCACAGAGAGTGACTGCACAGATGAGGGATATCTGGAATTTCCATTCTCCAGATCTCCTGAGTTCTGAGAGAACCCATGATTTTTTTATTTTTTTTTTTTTCTGGGAGGAGGGGGATAGCACTGAAATCAACATTTTTGATTTTGTGGAAATAGAATTTTCTATTTAATAAATTATTGTGACAAAACATTCCAAAATACTATCTATTTCTTTAATTCAAGTGACTGGTTTTTGTTCTCTATTAACGACACAGCATGGCCAAGGCTATCAAAAGGGTAAAATTTGCAGCAGAAAGGACTCATGCACATATTCCACCATGTTGTTAAGATTTGTTCTGAGATGTTAAAAAAACATCTGAGTTGTCTACGGTAGCGCCTGTATCATTGCTCTCAATAGTTACAAGACTGTCTAGCAAATACCATGCATGCATTGCCAGACCTAATGATAAAGAGAAATAAATAGGGTGGGATCAATTGCTGGAAAACCTGAAAGATTCTTCCAGCACCTTTGTGTTTCTAAGTGTTGTATAATTATGCGCATTAGATTCTTGCACCTGGGTTAATGGTGTAGCCAAGTCTGACAGCCAAGCCAAAATTGTCATGTAGCATAGACTTGGTTGCAAATCACAGATACCTTGAATCAAATAGTTTCAAGAACTTTCTTTGCAAACTATCGAGGAGCCTTGCTTGACCCCCATCAACCTTCTGGTACGTTATAGCTAAAAAACGAAAAATGCAGAGCTTGAAATGAAATGTACAGAGAACTGATTCAGCTGTCATTTTCTGATACTGATAAAATCAGATACAGCACATAGGAAGTGCCTCATCTACTTTCTTCCACCCCCTACTTCAGTTTTTAAGGAAAGTAAGTCACGTTTTCCCATACACAGAAAAAAAGGCGACTCATTTTCCAACTAAAACAAATATTTTTCTTAAACCAACTTTATTTTCCCAAATATTTGACAGGAGCAGACTGTACAGTTCTGAAGAAGTTTAGTCAGCTGTGCAGATTGACTTTTGAAGTGTAAAATAAACCTTTACTTAACAGATGTCAAGAATATGACTTTGTGAGATAATGACAGGTTTTGTAATAGGTTGGTGGTGGTTCTTTCTAAGTGGAATGAATGAAGCTTTGGTGCCAACTCTTTAAAAAAAGTGACAACATGATTATTAACAATTGACTGGAATCAGGAAAGAAAAATCAACAACAAAACTGACTGTACTTCTTTTTTGTGTGTTCGGAAGGCACAAATTGCTCACTAAATTGCACGGAAGTACAATTATCTTTAATAGGTACACTCTTCCTTCATTTGGGAGCTGCAATGGAATTGCAATCCAGTGCCGAGGAAGACAACCTTAGACTTGAGACATCAGCCAAAATCACCTCTTCCTTAGGCCCATCCTCCTCTACAGGACCTGGGTATCCTGATTCCACACTAATTTGTTGACGATTACAAGAGATGACTCATCCCTCATCCAGTCAAAAAACAGTTCACTGCCCCACCAGTTCACACGAGTTCTACTTTCAGGGAGAGAAATGGAGATCCATTACAAGAATCATGGCTTCTGCCATCTTCCCAGGAAACAGGGCTGCTCCTGCTGTCAGCATAGTCAACAGCATGAGAAGGACATTAACACCCCCTCTAAATATTTCACATAAAGCAAACCCGTTGTTGAGCAAAATACCAGCAGTGAAGGCTTGGAAAAGTTGATGCACCTGAGGTGAGTGGCACTAACTTTCCCTGCTGGCTGAACCCATTGGTATTTGGTATAGATTCCAGCAAACTTTCTAATCCTCCAAAAATAGCCCTGTGGACTGTCACAGTGCCGTCTGGTTGGCTGCAATTTTTCTGTACTATCAGCCGGACTATATCATCCTGAGCTGGAAAAAGAAATGTGGGCTTATTGCAGGATTCAGTGAAAAGATGAGGGACACTTTTATCTCTGGTGGCCGCACACTGAACTTGCTTGACGGCAATCAGAAGCTGCTCTAGGCAGACCTGAGAGCATGAGTTTTCACAGAGGCTGGGTCCCCATTGGAAGGGAGTACTAACATGGACATGTGTACTGACTTTTCTCACTTGCTGGCCTTGTGCCCGAGAGCCAGACCTGCTTCTATATATATCAAAATTTTTGAAGTCCCCTGAGAACAGCTATCCTTTGCCAGCGAAACCACGTGTTGCTCATCCCCCTGTCAGTGCTATGTTGCCAGCTCCCAGCCCTGCCAGCTGACACACTGCTGAGGCCAGCAGTGGAGAGGATGGCCAGCCATCCCCACCTGCCTGTTGGGTCACCCAGGGACCAGCGCTCATAACCCCTCCTGCTTTCTCATCAGTGTCCTTCAGACTGACCCCTCTGGTACTTCTCCTGCTGCTCCAGCTCATCTCTATTTCTGCCCATTTTTATTAGGGATCGCCTTCTTCCTGTCAGCTCCTCACTGCTTTGTTGAAATGACATATTTTCTTTCCTCTCATCTTCTCTTTATTACAATTTTCTCTGCTGTTTCTCAGATTCCCACTCCAACCTTCAGGTTCCCATGAATCCTCTGCATCCAGATTTACAGCTCTTTTCCACACATTATTTCATCTTTCCTTCCATCCTATCAATACACATTTAACAGTCCGTTCCACTCTGTTGCTCCTGATTTCCCAGTTTACTATATCCCTAACTATTCTGCACAGCTATGTGAGAAGGAGAAGGATGAGGTAGAATCACCCAAAACCTTTGTACATGGGTACAAATGCCATTACAAGTCCAAGGTTTGAGAAGCCAGGTTGTTAAAAAGTGGCCATTAATACCCAGGCCAAATGTTATTTCGAACCATCTCCTTCCCTCCCTCTCTGAATTGCTGTATTTACTTTCCATCAGAAGCTAATGAAGAAAAAGAAAATACTTTGGTCTGCATAGGGAATTAATGCAGCAGGCCTGCAGTGGCTCTTCGGGAGCCCTCCTCATCTACAATGAAAATCCATGTAAGTCCCCTGTAAATACACACCCTCAGCATTTCTGCTAAATGCATGCTATTTACACAATAGCCCATTACAACAGCCCATCTGTCAACCCTCTTTCATGGCCACAGGTGGAGGATGAAAAATTCTTTTGAAGAGAGCACTGAGGGTCTTTGGAGGAAAGCTTGTTTGCTGCTGTATAGCCGGGCCTCCCACAGAGCCAAGATCTGCAACCTTCTGGGGCTCCCAGCCATGGCTGGCCTTTAGTCAAACAGTGCCCAGGGCAAGCCAGAATTTCATGCCTTTCCAAATCACTAATTGATTGGGGATAAACATTAACCTAGAATTTCAGTCCTGCACTCTAGTCTTAGCCGGGCAGCCGCCCAGCTAACGCACCCCTCAGGCTAACCCTACTTCAAGGGTCTTTGTATAAGACCCAGAAGGTCATGGAAGTTTAGTTCATTTTATGGTGCAGACGACTACAAAGCATCTAAACATTTTTTTATTTTTAAGAGCTTCCCTTTAATTCAGAAAATGAATGTGAAAATATGGAGGACGGAAGCAGGGCATGTCCCAAGCTCTCAAGATGGACTCCCTGGTTCAGAGATCAGAGCAATGAGCCAGCACCTCAGCCCAGATTTCAAACTGAAGCCAAACAATTATTTAGATCACATACACACTTACAGTGACAGATAATCCACCCATTCCCTGAACTCTGAGACACATCTTGGCCTTCCAAAAATGTCATCACAGGTTCTCAGAAGATTTGGCAAAGAGTATGTGCAGTTTAAATACCACTGGCCAGAGTCCAACACAGAGCATGTAAGTCCTGGGCTCTCACCCCATCACCAGTGTGGGAATAAAGTTTCTAAGAGGCGGCTGGAAATCAAAGAAAGAATGACAGAGATTTTTGTGACACTCTAAAACTATTTGCTGAGAGCTGTAAGGTTGCTAGCCTCCCTATTTTTTTTTCCAGAATGATTCAATTACTCAATTAAAAAAGAAACAACCCACACTGATACACAATTCAAGCCGAAAAAAAGCCCGCATGTGGCAGACTGTCCTTAAAGCCAGGTTGCCTATTGCCTTGGTCATATGGAATGCATTTATTGTATTATTTTTTCCATTACCTATTTCTTGGTTTTTTTCTCTTTCTGTTCATCTCAACATTTGTTTATAATTCTGCAACATCCTTGTTGTTCCCTTCTTTCTTTTTTTTCTTTTTTTTTTTATTGGAAATTATTCTTTTTGAGCCTTCTACCCCAGTTTCATCGTGGTAGAACATCAAACCAGTAACACTGAAGGTAAACTTTTGAACCCAAAGTGTTTGAGTTAGTTCAAAATTAGGTAAAACCACATAGAGACCAAAGGTCCTCCTTATGTTGAAAGAAGAAATGGGAAGATAAGACATGGAGAAAGTGGTGAGATAAACCTCTCATTCTCTGCAGCATCACCAGCTGAGGACATGTCCACACCTTCCAGTGCAATTCTACACCTTTGGCTCTTGCCCAAATCCACTGTAAGCAAAAGCACCCTGACGCTGACATCCCAGCTCAGGTCCTGCTCAGGAGGCAGAACAACTACATTTACATAACACAGGACCCTAACAAAATAACTCTGCCTCTCAGCATGGCTAATTGTCAAAGACACAACATAATCCTGAAACCAGATGAGAAGCTGGCTTGGGAATATCTATAGTATGCTGTATGGTACAATATAGATATGCCAAATCAAAGCTACTGTTCAGTACAATCCTTCCTGTGAATGCTACTCCCACAAATGTCAGTCAGAATCATATTTCTGACATGAAGTGCCCAATGACAGCAACTGTGAAGTGTTTGGGAGTGTGCTGCCTTCCAACTTTTAAGTCTTTTATGTATTTAAGACGTATAGCTGTCAAAAATAGAAGTTTTTCCATTATTCTTTGTCCTTTCAGTCTTTTATTTTGCAACTAGGCATATTCTCTCCCATCTGCTTTCTCTCCTACTGATAGTTAAGTTTTCTGACTGTGGTGTATAAATGCAAAGTAATGGGTTGTGTGAGCAGGGATGGAGGGTCCATTAGACAACAGAAAGTCTATGAATAGGTGAAATATTCACTTTCATCAACCTAATTGCCCCATCAGAGTCCTAACTGGCCTGTCAATGGCCCATTTCAAACTCCAGAAGTGTTGACACCTGAGCAGTTGGAGAGAAAAGTGTTCTAAAACCTGCCCCAATAATGTCTCATAGGGGACATAACAGCACATCCATGAGCTTTTCCCAGCAGATTTCTCTCTGTAACTTTTCTCAGATGAATAGAGTTATAGCTCATGAGAAATATGTCCTGGCTATTTTGTGTGGTCTTGACTATGGATCAGTTCTAACTATATATACAATTTTGGCTGGGTGCTGCTCAGAGTAGGCTGGTGAGCTGTGATACAGAACACTGTAATTCTTTTATTCTGGGTCTGCAGTGTCTGCCTGTCTTATTTGTAGCTGATGGCTAAATTTCTATCTGATACAATTGCTGAAATAGCCTTGAAATGGAAACTGCCTGTAACTGATGTAGTGATGTCTACCAGCATTTGCAGAATCTAAATGACAAGCTCCAAACACGAGCCTCATCTGTAGTAGCATGTCCAGTTCTGTTTATCCCCCTTCCAGAAAGACATATTAAAATTGGTGCAGGCCAGGAAAATTACTCCTGGTTTGGCATGGAGAATAGATTTCATTTTAGAAGAGACTGAGAACAAGACTAAGTGAGAGGATAGAGGCAGAATTCAGCTCTTAAAGTATAATAGCCAGATCATGGTACTCCACTTCATACCACAGCTATGTCACACCTGGCCCATTCAGAGCACGACAAAGGTGATCTTGGGTTGTCTCTATGCGCACACAAAGGAGTGTCACTTGTTTAGCCTAAGAAAGCAGAAGGTGTGTTTACATCAGTGTTTTCATTCAGACCAATTGTGAAGCAGATCTCCTGATCTGATAGCTTCACCTTGCAGAATGGTTTTAGAGGGCACCAGATGGATTCCTTTCAGATGAAATTAACCCGGAGTATGTGATAAAAGTTCACCTGGTGAGCTCCAGCCACTAATGGCAGTTCAATGCACTTGATCAGACTCAACCAAACAGAGCAGGTAAAACCCCCAAAGTGTTTGTAATGTGGATTTGGACTCCTCAGCATCAAGTTTCATTCTACAGATTTGGTCATATGAAACCATGCTTCTTGCTAATGTAGTCACAGCTAAATAATAGCTTAGCTACTTGCTAAGAAGCAAACTAAGAGACCCCATGCTGAGCATCACTGCCCAGATAGATTGTTTCAAAGACTCCTTGTTTAAAATTAGCTCAAGCATTTTCACACTGCTCTAAGTTAACAGCAGTGACTGTAGTGAAAAAATTAAAAAGAGTCGTTAGAGTTATGAAGTTCTGGATCATCTTTTTAGCAAGACCAAAAAAATATAAAGAGATTTAAAAACTTGTAACTTTATGGAAAGGATTACACAATCTGACCGCCTGTGTTAAACAGGGGATGGAGAGGACTTCGTCATCCCAAGAAGTTTCTCCCACTTCTCTTATTTAGGAGGTGTCACTTGCTACATTTATTTCAATATGTGCTAGCAAAGAACTAAAAAATAGTATTAGAAATAGCAATGAAACAAGAAAGGATTTATTTGAAAGAGAACTTCAGCTCTTTCCCCTCCAAAGAACCAAGACAAGGTCTCTAGCACTATGCAGAGAAAACCTGGGTCAAAAAGTCCTGAAGAACTGTCACACCTGAATAAGGGAAATGAACTTTGGGAAACCCAAGAAATGCATCTTTCTTCTTAGACCTGAACTGAATTCAAGGGAACTCAGAAAAAACATAGGACTATATGTGGAATGTCTTTGGAATATAGATAAGCATTGTCACATGTAGATGGAGCTTCTTTCATAGACAGTGGACTTATTTCCTTTTTCAATCAGGAGAGAGGCATAAGGGGGTTTCTTATGCTCCCCTCCCCCCGCCCCTCCCCAAATAGAGCAGCTTGAAGGTTGCTGTAAATTTTGTGAACTGGTTCCCAGTACGCAGTCATATCCTTTGTGGCTTGTCAAAATGTACTCAGCTCTGGCACTTCTGTAATCACTGGAGCACACACAGTCTAGCTGGTACCTATGCCCAACAAGAAAGTTCCTATTAATGCCCAGATCCTTCAGGCTTAACAGATCTTTACCTCTCCCAGGTACATGCCCGGGGCTGCTGACAGAGGGAAGGAGACTTGATGCTGTGACAAGTGTCTGTAAGGGCCCCACCCAGCAGGAACATACCTCTTACATTTCCTAAGGCTAAAGTGGCAGAAATTCAGTTCTGGCCCTTTCACTGTTCACCTTAAAACCTGTGTTAGATTCCACTTGCTACCCATGGAATTTTGCAGAAAGAACCAAGTAGAGAGACACCTCTGAACAGTCAGTTCCCCAGCAGCAATGGAAAAATCTCTGAGGTACGCAGCAGACATGGTTTTGTGATTAGCAAGCAGGACAGAGAGGTCAGGAACTCTGGGCTTCTCATATCTCATGACTTCCTCTGTGTCCTTGGGAATGTCACTTAAACTTCTGTGCCTCGGGACCCACATCTCTGGAACAGAGATCATGAAACCTATCTACTCATTGTGATCTGATCATATTTGTAAAGTCAATTCACATCCCCAAATGGTACGACTTTATGGGTCCTAAGAACCATTAGTGTGGGCTGAGATATACAAAGTAAATAGCTAGAGTTCCACTATAGGAGTTATTTAAGGAAAGCGTGGGTGTAAGCCTAATGTAAGTCATGTTCAAGAAACACGCTTTCTTTGTTTCATTTTTCATTTTCCACTTGGCATTTGAAATATTTAGAGACTAATTGTTTTTAACAACTGTGTATATTTTTTCCTGCAACTGAGGATGCAGTAGTTCATAAAAGTTGGACAAGTTTTAAATAAGCAAAGTAAAAACCCATGAGCTTTGGAACTTTGAGCATAAATTAATATATTCTTTAAGTGGGGATTTTTTTTTCACTTACTGTCTGTGCTTGTGGTAAATTTAAAATAGCATGACAACTCATTTTTCAAGAAATGAGGAACTCCAAAAATATCAGTATGATTGTTACTTAATTCTGTACATTTCTTAAATAGTGTTGTTTTGAATGACCTTCTTAAAGTGAATAATACTAAAGCATATATCAATAACAGTCTTAGGGAATTAAATTAAGCACCATGTGCTGCCTCTGCCTGCTGTGTCTGCCTATCTCTTTTAGTGCCACAGCTGTTTAGTGCTTGTTCATAATCAGAATGTCTATACGATACGAACAAGAAGTAGTAAATCAAGTATCATAATCAGAGTTATCTTGAAAGTCTAGCTGCAGTCACCAAACCCTCTGAATGATCTGCTACCTGGCATTTATTCTACATGTATGAATGTCAAAGGCTGATATTAGGTCAAATGATGGATGTTCAGATCATGTCCAAACTGGAGTGGATATGCAGAGAAGATCTGAGACTGAAACCAAGATTCAACTGGTTCCAGGATTAATATTTTGGTACAGGCCTCTAAAACATTCTGGGTAAATTGCAATTTCATAGAGGTATGATCTGTACAAGCAACAGTACGAGGAGAATTTAAGCTAACACACAGATATGCAAATATAACTGTCATTTCACATGCACTTTAAGTCAGTATCAGTCAGAACTCATGCCAACAAAAGTGATCTTGCACCTACCACTGTAGGCTGCCTGTTCCTGCCTTTATGTCACCATTTATTTAAAAGACACGTAGATGTGGTGCTTAGGGACATGGTTTAGTGGTGGACTTGGCAGTGCTAGGTTAACGGTTGGACTCCATGATCTTAAAGGTCTTTTCCAACGTAAACAATTGTATGATTCTATGCATCTATGATTTCTCTGATCAAGTTCATAAGAGAGTTCACATGAATAGTTTTGCCAGCATCACAGAAAAAGCAGTGGGAGGATAATGATGAACAGCAGATGCAGAAGGATGCTGGGACCTTTTAGTGACATCACTGACTCATGGTGCTGTAAAGTTACAGCCTATGCCTGCATCAGAAAATAACCTTGTTTTCATGAGGGTGTAGCTTGTGTGACTGGTATGATTACAAGACTCTAAGGTTTTTATCTGTTCCTGTACGGTTTGTGATCATGGGGAAAATCAGCAATGATCTTCCAAAAATTGGATGACTTGATGCCAACCTATAGTTTTGAATGTGATTTTCATAAGGCGTTTTTTCTTGAAAAGCACTGGAAGAAAAATAGACTTTCTTTTACATTTTTTAAATCAGAGGAGGTTTTAGTTGTATTGGCCTGGTAGAAATCTCATATGCAACACAAAGTCAATTTTACATTTCAGATGTTCTCGTGGAAATTCAGCTATTCTTTACAGCACCTGATTTTGATCTGGAAAATGTGCTCCTTCTGGTTTGAATTCAACCCAAAGCTAAACCACAGGGAAAGCTGAGGTCCAGAACTTAGACTAAAATCCCACTAAAAGGGCACAAGTGCCATTGCAGAGGAATTTCTTCTACATGTCACGTTTGGTTACACCTCAGTAAAATGCCAGATCGAATGCCTTCCAGTCACTGAGCAAGTTATATTCAAAACAATATTCTGGTCACTTTGAAGTAAGGACAAGTAAGGACAAGTTAAGGAAGAGTGTGCCAACCAGTCAAGGGTCACACACTGAGATCAAACCCCACACACTCAGTTCCCAAAATGTACACAGGTAAACAGACCCCTTCCATCTCCACAGCACTTCAAAGCCACTCTTCTGTTCTGTGACTCAGGTGCCAAACCAGCTGGACAGCCAAATCTACCATCATCTCTGTTCAGAACAAGGGCAGGATAGATGAGCACCAAGAGTGAATTTGTCTGCTGAGCCCAACACCACAGCATGTGTCTGACCACTCACAAGACCTGAAGCTCTACAGCTCACCCACTGGGGGAGAAAATCCTGCAGAGGTCTGCCTTAGAGTCCTTGTCTCATGAATGTGTTTGCAATTGGCACTGAGTATTGGCCCAAATAAGGCAAACCAGCTGAGACAGAGCCAAGGAGGTATTCAAGGAGAAGGCCTGAAAACATGCAGATTCTATACTTCCCTGTTTGCCATGAGGCTGTTAAAGGGATGGTGTCACGTCAGGCACAGTCACTGCTTAGGATGTCCCTTGAGCATCTTTCTGCAGCTGCCAGTGTCTCTTCCTTCATTTTACAGAGACACTTGATATAGATGTTTTCTATGCCAATGCATTCTCCTCGTTTGTGAAACTGCCTCAAAGGATTTTAGTGTATGCAGTCAGGATTTATGAATGGGCTTTAAAGCAGAAAACCTGCTGTTGAATATCCATGCTCAGTCACACTTTGATAACCAGTCACTGAGATGGTTAAAATATAACTTCTGTGAGATGGGTTTCCTCCCACTTGGGCAATTACTACAAAAAGACTTTGCAGTCAGGGCCATGTCACAACAGAGCCCTTCTTCCTGCTTCTCGATCCTATGGCCTCATAAATCTCTGCTTGTGACATCATAATCTGTTGCTGTGGGAATCCTGCTGGTACCACAAACAGGGGATTATGACCTTAAAGTAGGAGCAAACAGAAAGAAGAGATTGGTTCCGTGAGAAAAAAAACATCCTCAGGGAAGATGAATAGATCATCCTCCCAGACCTTTCAAGATCAGGCTTACCCACGTCCTGGAAACCTGAGATCAGATTCCAGATTGGTGTGTCTTAGTAACCTCATCTGCAGTGTCAAGAACGTGCTGAAGACTCTCTTCACATCCCCCCACAAAAAGCTGTATAGGGATGCAAGGCAGGTAGGTTTTTAGAACAAGTTCTTAGGCAAAACATAGAAAAAGATCACTTTTGTGATGACAGTGTAAAGCACATTCCTACTAGATAGGGTAAAGTAGCTATAATCAAATATGCATATAAATTGAGCTTATACAAAAAGTTCAGGTCAGCCTCTATCATCTACCCGTTTAATGACTTTATTTTCATAATTTAATCTTTGAAGAACAAGCCACAAGGTTTTGGCCATATCACTGTGGGCACCTATGAGAAGGGTCCCCTGTGACACTCCCCAGACACTCTATCTGAGCAGAGCACTTACGTCCGAGCAGCTCAGGGGCCCAGTGGGTCACAGGCAGGTGTTGGTGGTAACATGCTCTTTACACTTGCTTCAGTAAGAGGGAGGAGAGTGCCTCAAGATGTTCAGTGCACCCATGCTATGGCTGACTGAGACCCCTGAGAATCACTGCAGCTTTGGAGCTGATGCCAGGGCTCTCAGGGGTACCACAGATGGAAAAAGAGAAGGGGTTTGGTGCTCTCCTTCATAACTTCCACACAGGGCTCTTCCAGTGTTTATCCTTTACTATTAATCTATTCGAATAGAATTTGAAGGAAATGCAAGATCAGTAAAGGCATATGCAAATATAACTTTTTTCTTGTAGGTCATTGCCATAGAAACTATTGCTACAGGATCTAGAGAGACATGGCCAGATCATCAGGGCACAGAAATGAGGGTCTCAGCCTCTTGGGTCCAGTAACATTAATACTTACGAAGGTTTACTCCATTTTTTAGGTAAATCATTTGTGTTCTTTTTCATAGTTTTCCTACTTGCTAAATGGGAATAATTCATCTCACTGGAGTCCTAGGGGAAAGCTTCATTTTGTGTGGGCAGGCAAGTGGAGAAAACAAAGCAAGTGCTTTCAGGAGTGACTTTTCAATACGGTTCAATCTCTGTTCCAGACTCTTTGCACACCCCCAGCCTGGGGACCTTCCCCTGTTCGTGTCTCGGGGCAATAATTGAGTGTCACCCAGCAGACCCTTACTCTTCACTAAGCGTTAGATCTGACTAGAGTCAGTCTGCAACACTCTGTATCGGATGCTACATCATGTGTGATACCATCGCACCACGGGCAGCACGTGGGGAAAGGAGGGAGGTCCCTGGAACTGCTCTTGCAGCAATACTGCTCTCAACTTCCCATGATGTTACCCCAGGCCCCCTCTAGGATCAGCTTGTCTATTTAGTAAAATTGAAAATATTCCTTCAAAATAAACCACTCTAGCCGAGAGTGTAGTTTCTCAGTGAGCAACCTCAGACCACACTGTAGCCTAAAGCAGTCTTTCCCCCACGCTTCCTGCCTTATGTTCTTGATGCATCTCTTGTGCCGACAGTAGCAATTGCATAGCTTCGCAACACAGAAAACAGATCTCTTTTTTTCCTCTATGTTTTTCAGACAAATCAGCATGTTCATATGGCTGATGATATGACAGCTAACACTGTCCCAAGGGAAGAGAATGCGTGGTCAGAGGCACCGGGGAAACCACTGCTTTTGGCAGAAGCCCACATTTGGACTAGGCTAAACTGTTGAGGAAATACTTCCCTTTATCTGCCTGTTTTGTCATCATCCTCTTGCCTTTTTTTACCATCAGTCTTGTTCCTTTGGGTAGGTACCGAAGGACTCCACTTAAACTTCGTTTCATTACGGTTGCTTCCCAAATTTTCCCGGGCAGGTGAACATACAGGTAATGTGGAAGTCTATATTACATCCTGAGAGAGTACTGGAGTGGAGTGTACTTGGGAAGGCTGAAATAGTTGTTGAAAGCTATTTGCTGTCTGGTTTCTAGGAGACAGCATGACTCATTGCATCTTTCCTTGTAGTCTGCACCTCTCAACCATTTATCAACTAACACACTTGATCAAGACTGATAAAAAATCTTTTAGAAAAATTATAGAGAGCTGCACTGTAGAATGGGAACATTAAAGAGTGGAAATAAAATGATTGCTCAAGATAAGGTCTGTTCCACTAGCATTGAAGAATGTAGGCTCACGTTCATCCCAAGGGATTTATTGGTGGAACTCCCATTAGTGCAAGTAATAAATGCATGCATAAGTCCCTTTTTATCTTGACAATTTTCCCCTAACCATGCTTTGACCAAACTTCACAGTCAGCAGTCTTTCTGTGTGTGTCTTTAAATTATTATTGCCATTATTTCATTCAGCACTACCTAAGTATATCAAAACTAGAAAAGAATCTTAATTTTAGTTGAAAAGTATCATTTACATATGCACACCATTATAAGAACGATAAATGACAGTAGTAGCAATAATAACAGGAATGGTCCAGAACATGATTTCAGAACCACAAAAAAGCAGACGTGGATTTGGTGCAGTAATCATGAATAAGTAATAGCTGG
The DNA here is from genome assembly GCF_000708025.1 of Charadrius vociferus. Classification (NCBI taxonomy): domain Eukaryota; kingdom Metazoa; phylum Chordata; class Aves; order Charadriiformes; family Charadriidae; genus Charadrius; species Charadrius vociferus. Next base: position 3,764,121 of record NW_009646945.1, read on the forward strand.
CAATTAACACATTGCATTTTAAGCTCTGAAAGGAGAATGACACTAGTATGATAAGGATATTTTTTGCAGCTCATTTAGAATAAAGGTGTAAACAGCATATAAGACATTTCATAACTGTATATGCCCAGAGATTAGAATGCAGGGAGGAAGGCAGAGACATCATACATAGATTACAATGGAAAGTTCAGCTACTGCTGTAGAATGTACAGATTCAGTCTTACGAAAACAGCGCTCTGAATGCCTTTTCTGACAAGCAAGAAAATGTTGTCAAACATTTGATTCATCAAATGTTATCTTCACTATACAAGAAAAGTATTCTAAGCCCCGGCAAAGCCCAGGAAGCAGAAAATGAAATAAAGCAGAACAATTTTGCCGCCTGACCAGAAAAAAAAATCAATAAAATGACCACTGAAAATGAGAAATTCCTTTTTATGCGTATATAGGGTTTCTATTTTGAGGTTGATGAGGTAAACATCTCCATTCATGTTGAATTTTAAAAGGCACAACTGAAGAATATGGGTGACATTTTCCACAGTGTGTACCTGCTTTATTTTTTTTAAGTGGTTTAGATGCCTCTGATTGACATGTTCAGGATGGGGACGCTAAAAGTCGTGGATGTGCACCAGAGACCGCAGTTTCAGATCAACCAGATCTCCTCCTGAGCGCAGGTGGAATCCAGGTAGGGGGTTTGTACGAATGAAAAAAATGAAGAACAGAACTCTGGCTGGGGTTACTGCCTTCAGCCATCCACTCCACCTCGAGTGCATGGATGGCTGCTCTCCTTGTAAATCAGGGCTTGACACTGTGGTGTTGCTAAGCAAACTGGAAACGGAGCCGGCTTCCTCCCGACCACGGGCTCCGACGGACAGTCGGCTCCGAAAGGGAGCAGCCGTCCGTGCAGGGCAGCCTGGCAGAGAGCTGGGGGCAGAGGCAGCCTGGTCTGACCCGTGCCCCCCCGCGCTTGGACCTGCCGCATATGACTCATGGTGATGCTTGGCCTTCTTTCCCAAATGTGTTTTCCTTTCACTAGAAAGGCTGGAGAATGAAATGCTTTATCCAGCTCAAAACTTTACAGTTTTGTTTCGGTAGAATTTCTACACGCATACACACAAAGGGTACAGAAAAGTACTTTTAAAATATGTGTTAATTTAACCAGCAAAATGACTATACCAATTAACTAGGCAGCCTGCCTCCTAAGTGCCTCTGCCACTTTACTGGTAAGTCTTAGGTTTACTTTGGATATTTCCAATTTAAATTGTTTAAAATTAATATATGACCCATTTTGCTGGCCCGAACTTAAATTCCTGTGCATCTCTATCAAGACTATTTATTGCTACGGCACGAAGTGGGTGATCTGTTCTCCTGTAGCATGTGGGAGAAACAGGTTCTCTTCCAACCCTCTTGTTCCCCAGGCTGTCATGGGCACCGAGTGCTGCAGAGATAGCAGCAGCAGCTTCTCCAGCTGATTAACCAGAGACAGTGACAGACTTTAACAGGAGTGCTACCCAGCACTCCAGAGCCAGAAGAATAGTTGCCTCAAAATAGAAGCAGATGGGTCTGCGCAAAACGATGGGACTTTGGAATTCAAAAATGTGTGTTAGTGGGGAGGGAAAG
>NW_009646945.1:3765967-3835711 GCF_000708025.1 Charadrius vociferus
ATTGTGTATCTCATTTTAAAAGGAATATGTACACTCTGTCTCTTACTATCTTTTCCAGTAGGAAGATAAGGAGGTCAGGCTGCGCTAAAATATAATGAGCTGTGGTAAACTGTCATTTTAAAATATGTTGAAATCTTTAAGAGCAACAGTAGAAGATATTTACAAAAGTGGCACGTTGTAGAACATTTATAAAGGGATAATTATCCTGGTAATAAATCTAAATAGCAACAAACAAGTCTTCTCTTTCAGATTTTGGACAAGTCAAGTGGACTCTGTGAAAAACAGAGAAATGTCCTATTTTACAAATCAGGTCCAAGTATGGAGCTGAATTTGAAATTTGTCACTGAGATTTCCTGAGTCTAAAAGGCATTTGCTGGTGTAAGGATCAAACTGAACTCAGCAAGCCTTAGTCTCCACCAGCTTTTACACCAGGGTAACTCCTTAGACCTCAGTGAAATTGCTCTAGATTTATGCTCTGGTAACTGAAAACAGAATTATCCTTAAAAGATGGTTTTCCATTTACTGTAAAAAAACCCTAAAGATTGGAGCTTAATTTATTGATCTGATCCCAGTGTAGCAAATCTGCATCCTAAGGGCTTTAGGATTGTTTCACACTGCTCTGAGATGGAAGTCACTTGTTCCTCCACCATATCACAGGTGTGCCGTAGTGTCTTCCAAAACACTGAAATTTACACTTACCATAGGACTCGGCTTATCTTTGGTTACAGATCTCTAAAAGTTCACACTTTATTAGAAGATAACTTGGGACCAGACCCATGCTCCAACCCTGGGTTAACTTTTTCGCATCTGCATGACTAAACTCTCTCAGTCCTCAAAAGCAGACTGACCGCATTTAATACACTTATTGAGGATGTGTCAGACCCACACTGAGCCCTGAACTGTGTGTGGGCACTGTCTGGGAGAGTGCTGGGATGCCGCTGACGGTGCTCGCAATTTGACCATATGGATGGTCACGCACGGGTGCACAGGGCTGTGTGATAGCCTGGCTCAGTTTAGCAGTACAAAAATAGCCTTGGTGTCTAAGCCTGTCTGCTGGCTCTTACCTGCCCTTCTTAGATAAACTGACACCTAGAGATGCCCATTTCTCCTCATTGAGTTTAGTAAACGTCTATGGTGACTAACTCAGACCTAGATTTTAACTTTCTCATGCCTAAAGTGAGGTGAAGCGTCTGCTAACCAGAGTGTTTCAGGTACACCATACACATGAACGAAGAATGAAAAGGAGAGCAGATTTCTTACTGCACATGCCTGGATTTAGTAACTGGTAAAGCTGAATCTTTGTGTAAAGAAATAAAGAGTGAAAATAAGGCAGTCTCTGGATACCTAGATCGATGCAGAAGCAAGCACTCACTGAGCCAGGCGAGATGCTGACACCATGCTTTTCTCCTGTCTGCTCTGTAAGCAGTATAAACAGTAATAGACATTGTATCATTTTAAATTGCCTCGTCAAATGTAATGCTGATTTTAGACTTGGTTTGAGCCTCCTAGCTATCATGGAGCAGAGAATATTTACTCTCATCTTAGAAGATTTTACCTGGCGAGACAGAGCGAAGAGCAGTCAATACCATTAGGGTGAGTGAGACCCTTCCGCCCTCCCAGCAATTCTTCGGGGCATCGTCGCTGCAGAGCCCTGGGGGATCTCAGAATCAAGTAGAAAAACAGAGTAATGGGCATGTCAGTGCAGACTGATTAATCATCAGTCAAGTTAGAGTTTGGGGGACACACGGACACTTATCCTAATGTAAGGAGAGTAAGCCCCCACTTATTGCCCTTGTTACCTAATGCTTGACATGGCCTCAGTACTCACTTAGACCTGGCAGAGACCCAGAGAGAGATGCTGATATTCAAAGCTGCAGTTGCTGATTCTTTGAGTGTCCCTTGATGCATCTGATTAAAGCAAATGATCGATACTAAACTTTGAGAAAAACTAGTGTGGGGATGTTACGGACGACAGCCCATGAATAAATAACTCTGATAATGGCATTTGTCTTACTATAAAGCTCATTCATAATTTAGTGAGAATAATGCCCATTAAAGAACACCTAGAATGATCACTGCCAAAATAAAGAGTTGATTGGTTTCTATCTTCTGGGAACTCTCTTATAATAAGCTCAGTATGGAAAACCGGCTACAAACTCTATATAGTGATTACAAAAGTATCTACTCTCCAGGTTGCCTCCTCCTTATTTAGTCTTTCTTCAGCACTTTTTGGACGTCTGCTTTTAATACATATTCTCTGACTTGGAAAGGAAAAACCTTGAGAGAGGTTCTATCTCTTTTTCACAAAAATAAGGAATAATTTGACCCAATCTCCATTGCAGTCATTAGAAAACGATTTGGGTTCCAAAGTAATTGTCACGGGACCCTTAAAGTAAATATTGCTCCTTATTAAACAAATCAGTGTTGCTGTATGCTAAATTTAAAGGAAGAAATAGTCCAGTTATGTCAGAGGAGTTATGTACTTTAATAAAACGTAACGTGAATATTCATACCGTACAGTTATGTAACGCCTATAAAATGTTTCCTGCCCCACCACCACAAAAACGGTTTGCAGATGTCTTTTAATCTAGAAATACTGTCTGTCTAAGGCAAGAAGAGAATGCCAATACCAGAGCCTTGCTCTAACAAAATACAAGTGGTTTGTATTTTCACATAAGGATTGCGCATATGCACTGGCACATCTGTTCACTGTGCTGTCCCACAGCCTGGAATGGATAACGCTGACTTCGAGGATTAATGCTAACCTCACTTGAGTAACAAACACTTGTACTCTAACAGCCTTTGCAGCACTAAACCAGGATACACTTCTTTGGACGTTGTGTCAAAATACAAAGTATCATCCGATCCTGCCCTCACTGGGTGATCACCTGTTTCTATTTAACATCTTCTATTTAACAAATATAGTATGATGGTGATGGAGCCAGAGTGGTTCAGAAGCATCCTGGAACAATACTCCATGTGGAAAATTATGGTGTCCCATAGTGCTTCACATCTACTTCTACTATATTAAACACTACATAAAACAATCCAAATTCCAGACGTTCTCTCTAGATATTGTAAGTATGCTCTGCCAGTATTTATGAGATCAAAAACATGCCAAGGCTTTAAATCCATGATTCTAAATAGAAACTTTGGGTTTCACGCAAGACTGAGCTCTCAGCAAACTGCTTCCCTCCCCTGAACATGCCACAGCCTCAACCTTGAATGTGACCACAAATGTCACCACTGTCACTCCTCTTGAGTCAAAATAGAGAAAAGCAAGAGGGTATATAACAGCGCACTCCAAAGCTTTGCTTTTAGAGACCAAACAGTTCAGGTATTGAAATCCAGTGACTTCCTACAGATCAGCTCATCTGATGCCTCTGCACCCAGACCCTGGCAGTGCCTCTTCTGCCTCTCGTGCCTGTGGGTCAGCGTTAGGTAACAGCCATTGCTAATTGGCAAGTTTTTAGCAATCAGGGCAGGAAGAGAAACGGCTTCAGAAGCCCAAAACCAAAGGCCAGGGAGATGTGTGAGAGGGGAGGGGAGGCCGCCCAGCTCCCCTCAGGCCCACTATCATCAAGATTTACCAAGATCTCAGACAACACCCAGGGTTTGCACTGCTGTCCCCTTGCACTATCATCCCTTACATTGCTGAGATTTCTCCCTCTCCTTCCAGGCCACATCAGTGTCTTTTGCCTGCTTAGGTTCGTAGGAGTGCAAAGACCGGGGGGATGAGGTACCAGGACAGATGGATGGAGCAAAAGAGGAGCCATAGCAGAGGGTGAAAGCTGTTTGTCCTGGAAGGAAAATGTTCCTGTGGTTCTGTTGCCCTGGACAGTTACCCCAGGACAGGAAACGACCTGGCACAACATGAGGGGAACAATTGCAGGGTAACTGCTCATTCACACACAGAGGCACCCACACATAGCTATTCTGGAGGGAAAAGATGCAGTTTGGGGTCCCTTGAGCTCAGACAGTTTCACCTCCAGCCAAGAGGCTATGTCACATCGGCAGTTTTCTGGTGATTTTTCTTTTCCCCAGTGGCAGATGGGTTTTTCCTGGAATAATACGCATACACTTCCGTGCACTGAATTACACTTTTCTCCTGTGGCTGTCCAGAGTGAATTGTGGAGGACTAAAGCACGCTAATGTGGAGAGCTCGCACTGTGTATACCACACGAGCTGTACCAGGGAGATTTTAGTCTCCAAGGATAGAAGTCCAATATACTTAATGAACACTGTTACCTTCTATTATTTCCTGTAAGAGAAAGTGGAGAGAGATGATTCACTAAGGAAATCTGCATAATTAGGGTCCATCATTTCCTAGATGGGAACATCACAGTCAAAGTAGAACACTTTCCCCTACCCTTTTAGCAATTCTTCTCAAGTAGCTGTTAGCTCCTCCACCTCTGGGAAGGCTGAAGGGAGAGCTAATGCCAAAGAAACCTTCACCAGGAGAACTGCTTCCCCCTTGCTGCAACTGCCACTGCTCCCCCAGCTTTCTACTCCACTTGTTTTCTGCTTGGGAAATGATCAGTTCCATTTCATTTTCTCTTACGATGTGTGGCTTTTATGTTAATTTATAAATCATATACTAACCCCAAACTGAGTTTTGGTCTGGCAGCTCAGGAACAGTACAGCAGTCTGCTGAAACCTGGTCTTTGCCAGGACCTGCCCAATGCCATGGAAACGGCACAGACTGCCATCAGATCAGTCCTTGAGAACAGCAGTCTTAAACTCCTGCTTTGGCCATCTTCATATTTTGCTCTGCCTGTTTCCCAGCAGATAGGGTGGCCACTGTGTGCCGTTCATGTGGAAGGGACTATCCAGCCAGTGGTCACCAAGTGGGGAAGAGGGAGGGAAAGAAGATGTTTAATAGTTTAAAATGGTGGGGGAAAGATGTTAGAAATGTACAATCACAATCTCTAGATTTCGTATTACTTTACCAGAATTTAGTGGCCCACCTTTCTTAGCACTAAAATAATTTCTAGGTAGTCCTGTAGTATGAGGTGGAGTCTACTGCTACCAAAAATGGGAAGTCCCACTCTATTCCACCTTTCCCAGCTGCAAAACACTACTCCCTATTTAGGGCTAGCTGTGGCATATGTTTGGACAGCCCTTCTCCCTTTCCTCTACTAGTTTAACTCACTACTCAAGCAGAAAACTAATTCAAGGAGGGTGGAGAAGGGGAAGGGAGAGGGTTAGATTTCTGTTGGGTCAGTGAGTTAAAGCAGCCCAGGGGCACATCTGGAAAATGACAGAGCAAGTGTAAAGGAGAAAGTAGAGCCTTAGTGCTAGGAACAGGGGAGGGAAAGAAAGTGGAGACGAGATCAACATTTCAATAGCAGCAAACTCTTTTACAGTTTCAGTTGCTTTTAGGACAGGATTCTCCTTTGTATCAGTAAGAAGGTAGGTAATACCAGTCTAAGACAACGGTAAGTTAGAACATCATCACAATGGGTTTGCTTTTAAAGCCATTTCAACATAAAAATCACCTATAAACAAAGGCTGGGAGGACAGGGACATAAAAATGTGCAAACCAGGCCTGCGTTTACCTTCATTCAGAGTCTCTGAGCAGCTTATCAGCATCGGGGCTGGAATGCCTCACTTGAGGATGTCTGCTGGAGTGTTCTGCCTTCAAAAGATTTTCCAAGGTTTTTCTCAGTTGAGTGTTTGCATTTATGTCTTATTCTCTTACTCTGCTATTGTTTTTCTTATTCTGCAAACTGATAGGAAAGGCTTGGAACTTGGATTGCTTGATATGTTTAATACAGTTTTTTACTTTTTAATGGGCTTTTTAAATAAAATATGTGACAAGTGAACAACATAAAAATCTTCAAAAGAAAATCCTCCAAATAGTACACTTTATGTAGAGTTGATCAAATTAGGAAATCAAACAGATTTTCTAAAAAGTGTTCTTGTGACAACAGATGATCATAATCTCAGCTTTCTGGTAAAGCACATGGACTGTATACTTTCCAGTTTGCTTTTATTTTTTTCCTCTTTTGATTGCTAACATACTGAATTATTTTTTCTCCAGTGTTCATCCACCTTTCTCTGATTAGTCACTCCATATATTAGCTAAAGAATCCTTTCACACAGCACCACGCTCAAGTATAGCAAAAGTAGGAAGTTTCATAAATCATGTAAGAAAGCCTTTCCTTGTAAGGATCTAAGACTTAATCAGTCTAGACAAACTTTGTATACAGTCCTAAGAACCTCATTTTTTGCACTAAGGCTTCAAAATGGTTGGGCTCGATGATCTTCAAGGTCTTTTCCAACCTAAATGATTCTGTGATTCTGAAAAGTCAGAAATAAACCCCTCTGGATTTCACCTTTTAAAATTAGGATAATTTCCCTCAGCTCCACAGTAGCTGGAAACCTTAAAGTTACATCTAAAACCCGTGCCACATCTAAAACCCGTGCCACATCTAAAGACAGACTGAAATGTTTTGTGGTGGTTTTTTTTCCTTCCACTACTGTTAATACTGTTACTGCTTTGTAGATCAATAGTAACTTTTCCCAAACAATACTGTACTTTGTAAATCAGGGTCCTGTTTTGGGCAATAATAACGGCCATCTTATGTTAGCTATTTTTGTGCTGTGATTAGTTTATTACAAAGTATTTGCTAGCCCATGTCTGTGAGGAGGGGTGGATTGCCGACAGGGATAACAAATGGCACTCTGCCACTCACAGAGACCACAGATCTCACTGCTTTGCCCAAAAAGCAACTGCTTGAGATTTCTTATCTCTTCTAAAGTTTCACACTAAATCGAAGACCTTGACAAGAACTTCCTGTCCCCTCACCTAAAAGCTGCTGGAAACTTGTGGCCTTCAAAGGTGAGATTTGAGTATCAGCACTCCCCTTGTGCCACTTTGCAATACAAAGGAACCTCTGAGCTTTAATTCTCAGACAAAAGAGACTGCCTTAACCTACACAGTCGCTTTAATTAGGGTCTGCATGTGTACACATCAGTGACCTTTAATGGCAGGCCATTAGCACCTTTAAACATTACACCCTGATTTGTTTAGAGTTTGTGTGCAGAGAAGGTTCTTGGCATTAAAGGTCTCTTTAATCTGAGGTAAAGGACAATAAGATCCATTGCCTGGAAACAAAAGTCTGAAGAATTTTGTACCTGCTCATTTCCTATTGAGGACGCTTTGCCACTGAAACACCTTCCTCAAGGCTGGTCTCTCTTGGAAGCTAAAGCCCCTTAGTGTTGACAAACCAGTAAAGAGTGGTAAATAGCAGGAAAGGAGTGTAAACTGGAGAGGGATATGTGTCTGGCCACAGGACTGTTTATGACTCAGTTAACAGACCTCAGCTGAATCACTATAACTAGCCCTCCCCTGGGGCTCTGTCACGCTAGATGGGACAGATCCTTTCTCCTGCCCACAGCTACTTGATGCCCATGCCTGTCCTCCCTGCCCAACCCCACCTCCACAAGCGCTTGTGGGCCTGCAGACTGAACTAAGCAAGGAAAATAATTCGGGGGGTGGGGGGGCGCAAAAAAAATTAAAAAACCAAACCAAAAAACCCCAGTCTAGACTTCTTATCAGGTGGACCAAACTGGATTCATTCATTGATCTGGTTCATGACAAGACCCCATCAACCACTGAACCCACAGAAGCAGGGAGAGGGCCTTTGTGGTACAGGATGAGGAATGCATGCTGCGGCATAAAGTGTCGCAGGATTGCTGCCAAGCACTTAACCTTGTCTTTAATATTTTGTTTTCAAGGTGAAGTAGTCTAGTTTTAACACTGAAATTGTCAGCTTCGTTATATGGAAAAAATTAAGTACAAAATCCGGTAAAAGAATAAAAGGTTAGCCTTGGTTCTCTGGCCAGGCCTCCTTCTGGTAGAGGATTTCCATTGTCTGCAGCTTTCCAGGGAGAAACTCTGGTCATTGACAAACTCTAAGTAAGCATTAGCTTCCATGTTCCTGTTGACCATGGCTGTTATAATGCCGTTTTTCAGGCCTTTGACAAGGAAATTGTTTAATGGTCTATTTAAAGGGAAGTGAACTGAAACCGAAATTGTTGTGAATATATTCTGTAATGCCCTAGTAGCAAACTTACTCATGGTTGGTCAGGAATAAATTTTCCACTTTCAAATGTAGTATTTTTTATCATGCTTATATGTGGCTCCCTTCTGATTCACCTAGTGATTCCCCTAATAATTTTCTCAACACTTTGCACACTTTCAGGACAGACCTATCTGGTCACCTTCTGGTCTCTACCACTCTGACATCCCAGAGACTAACTGTCATTTCCCACTTTATAGTCTGGCACAAAAGTACATTTTCCATTTCCACAGACATTCCAATGATGGAGACTCTGGTATCCCACCTATGCCTTTAGTTCTCTGATCACTGTGAGTGTCCCATGTATCCCCTCAGAGTGCCTCATAAAGATTTTCAAACTCAGTGTTTAGGAGAAAAGCAAAGGCCTAGCAGGCCTGAAAACATGGAGTCTGACAAGCCTATTGCACTCCAGGCAGATGCCAGAAGCCCTTGAGCAAGGACTTGGAAGAGTACAGAGGTGGATAAGAGATACCAATCATCATTCCTGTGCAGAAGGTGCCACAACCACTTACAAACAGGAAGCTGGTACAGACTGCAAAGGCATCACCTGAAGTCATATTTTGCTGCAGATTCCGCACATGACTTGGATAAGACTGGGAAAAACAGTGTGTGGCGATCCTCAGGAATTCAGGATTCTTTGCCAACCAGGAGCCTTTTTAGGATCCTGATCCTGCACAACCATTAGATGTTTCTTCTTACCAACACACAACTGGCTGGTGCCATTTATATTGTAGTGGTCCAATGTGAGAAAATGTTCCTTTATCTTTCTTTTGCTTCTTATTTTCTTTTCTCCTGGTCTCCTCACATAAAGGCTGTCGGCCAAACCTGCATACAAAACTCTCTTCCTTTCTCCCAGACTTGTTATCTGGCTTAGGCAGACACCCAAGTCCCTTCAGACTTCAAAGTTTTCAGCATGCATGCCAGGAACCAACCACGCTTTGTGCATTCCTCCTCCCAACCTCCCCTTGACTTCCCCAGGCCACTACACTCCAAAACAGAGTTTTCAGTTATCCAGAACCCAATTGTTTATCACAGCAATACCCACCAGGGTTCCTGGAGGAGTCACGACGATGAGAACCAGCCTTCTCATTTACTACCGTAAGCACTGGAGAGAGCAAACATAGGCCAGAGCCTGAACACACATGTGCTGCTGACCCTTCCACAGCCAAAGCCCAAAATAACCCTGTTAGGAGAGTAAAAACACAGTTAGTCACCGGTCACTGCAGATAAGCATTTGCAATCTGACAGTGCTGGGTCATGTTTGCTTGGGAGATAAGGTGGAGGCTGAGATGCAGGAAGTACTTAGGCCAAGCTGTAATGGTCGTGAGGATGCCTGGCCTGTCCCCAGTTCCTCAATTAGTAACATCCCTTTTTCAACCCTGCAAGAGCTCTGATCCATCACCACCTGGAAACTCTCCCTTCTTTTCCTCCCATTCAAGACCATCATTCACAAAGCAGTGCTCATCTTCTACTAAGAAATGTCTGGGGCCTCAAGATGCCTATCCAGAACACCAGCTGTTATGGCAGAAAAGAACTCCCAGGCATCAAGTCTCTCAAGAAGACATATTTGTGAATATGACAAACTGAAAATGGCTGGGAGATCAAGAACTTCACTCACAGGCTGCTGAAAGAGTACAGGAAAATGTCTGCTTGTTACACTTCTTACCTTTCAAGGTTGGCAACTTAAAGCATGTTGGTGATTACACACACTGAGCACCTTGCTAACCTTGAGCCAAATAGGAGCAGTGTCCAGCAAAAGCTTGTAGACTCCCAACATCACAACCTTTATTTTCCAGAAAGATCTAATGGGATTTCACCAGAAGCAATGGCAAGGCTTAGAGAAGAACCATGAGTTCTTAGCTGAGCTCATTCAGCTGGCATGGTAAATGATAATAAGGTAGATAGAGAGGCCCAAGAGGATGCTCTGCACCCAATTAGAGGCTAAAATTGCAGGGTAAAAAAAAGTTATGTCTTTTAGACTGTGTTGTGAAGAAAGATTTAGTAGTCCTATCTTCAATAAACAAAATGTCCTTACCTTGAATACAACCTCTTAAGATTATTTCAGCCATATACTATATTTCATCCATAAATGGTATGTTACACCACTGGCAAGACTACAGCTTCTCCATGGTAGGCAGGGACAAGAGCAGCCCCTGGCTGTCTCACTTCTAAACATGTTTGAAGAATTGCTTTTTCAACATTCAGGGTCTCAGCACTTGCATCCAGCAGTCTGTGTGGTGCATCCTCTCCATGCGTCCACCACTGAAACATCCCAAAGCCCAACTAGTTGGAACTAATGCTATTCTGCATTTGAGCTAAATTGTACCTAGTTCTCTTTGCTCTCAAATGGGCATTTAAATCCTTCTTTTCGTATTTGTGTTACACTTATATTTTAAAGTCCTGCCCAAGTATTCATTGTCTGGTTTTGTTCTAGACAAAAGTAATTTTCTTGTGATTCAGAAGGTTTATTGCTCATTTCACCCAGTACCTACAGAAATCAATTGATGAATGGGGTTTCCACGCAGTGGCCTGTCCATGTGTGGCAGACAGACTGAATGTACTTGGATTGCTGGCAATCAAAGGAGTTTGCCTACAGCAGACACAAATTTCACATGGGGAAAGATCGGTAATAAAAAATTATGATTAACAAGGGAGGTAGAATAACAAAAGACATCCACAACCAGTAGAGATGTGTGCCAAGCTCTTTATAATTTATTGGTCATTTTTTTGACTGGCAAAGACATTACTTTTTTTTTTAATGACTGCCCACATTTTGTAATAGGAAACATTGTGGCTTTCAGAAAGCTTATGCTGCTTGGCTGATGTTGCCAGCAGGTCTATGGGGCTTTGGCCTTAACTCCATACATAAAGGAGCTCTTCTTAACCATGATGCTCACCACCACTGTCGGTGACTGTAAAGAGGGATACTGTGCTAAGTGCAGACATTTACAGTGACTGTAACACAGGTTGCCCTTAATAGCGGGTATCTGGTCAATATGTCTAGTTCTTATGGAAGCCTTGGGGTGAGCGGTTGGGCTGCAGATGTCTGCTCTGTGGATAACTAAGGTTAAGTGAGATGAATCTGAACTTGGGTGTTTGCAGTACAATCTCTTCCAACAAATCCACCTTTATTTTCTGCATCCTGAACAGACCGGAGAAAGTATCAATGCAAGCCATCTTCATTAAGTGTCTGTTTACATTCCCATCTTTGGGTAGATTGCTATCATCCTCCCAGAAAAGGATGCAAATGTCTGGTAAACTGAGTGTTTCAGAAATCTCCATCTTGGCCCCTTATCTTGGAGATTTCTGATTAGCCTCCTCCAAATATCCCATAAACACTGAGGAAAATATCCCATATTGCAGAAAAAAGATAAGGCACAATTTGTGGGAATCTTTCCTTCAACTTGAACAGATTTTAGTTTGCAGCCAATGCCTTCAAATGGAATTGCAATTGGACAGCTGTCCATTTCCATGACATTTGCTAGTCTGGGACATGGCTGGGAAGGATCTTAGATATTTGATTTAGTGGGTAACTACTGCTTTAACTAATTTGGCTATTTGAACTCAGCAGATGCAAATGTGGACATTTCGGAAAGCACCTGCTGTCTCCAAGGATATTTGTGAAAATGAGGTGCTGTCTCTCTTGAGGCTTATCTTGGCAAACAAAACTCGGTAAACCAAAGCCAAATATTGCAAAACATCCCTTACTCTTTTACATGTCTGCTTAAAAAAAAAAAAATGTCTGTGAGACCAAATAGATCCTAATTAAGTTAGATCAACTGAAGGGCACAGAGAGAATAGGAGAGAAGAATATTTCAAACAAGCTATTTTTGGTTTTGCCTTCACAAAACTCTTTTTCTTTCTCTCTCTTTGTTTATATGGCTGGGCTGAGCTTCAGCTAAAACAGCTGATTCCAATAAAGAAGTACTGGCAGCTTTCAGACCTGCTTTCCCCCTTGAATCTAAGAGAAAAACAGAAAAGAGTTTGCAAACTTTTCCAAGTGGACCTGGAGGGGCTGACTTTCTAGAATTTGAATGTCTGGCAAAAAAACTCATGCTAATTATAACATCTCAATGCTCTCAGCTTCCCAAACCCTTTCCTGGCCTTTCCCCGGAGCGGGAGAAGGAATGTGCAAGACTCCTCTTGCCAATGAATGGTAAACTCAGGAGCCCCCATTTCTTCCCTTTCTCCAGCTGAACCCACACCTGCCTTGGAGAGGTCCATCCGTAACAGCTGTGAAATGCATGTTTCATCCTTGTAGCTAGGAATTGCTATGGTGTGAGACCACAGCAAATTGAAAGCCTGTATCCTGCTAAGACAATTTGTCAGTCTTCATTTGTAGCAAGCTGTGTGGCAATGCCACTGCTAGTTAAAGGGTCAGTATAACTTTCATTTCAGATTACCTGTTGTTTTTGAGGGCCTCTATGCATTCCCACTTGTGGGATATAGAATTCCTTTTGCAACAACCTACAGATCTGCCTTGAAAAGCTGAGCGTGTAACAGAGCGCTTAAGAATGCATGCAAGTATGACTTGATTACCTGCTCCTTATTAGGGACTCAATCTTCCCAATGGCTGCATCGCTGCAACAAAGAGCAGCTGGAAATCCATTGTGTGTTTTCAGACTAAACCTTTCCTTTGCTTAGGCAGACTGATTATGAGACAATAGCTAAATGGTTTTGGCTCCTTAAATATTCTCCATAACAATGCATTATGAAGGACATGATTTTTGAATCTGGCCAAACAGCACATGGGTTCATTGTGAGAGGAGCATGAGGGATCCTGCTGCATATATGTCTCTGGAAAGCTGGGTACAACAGGGATACAATACGATTCTGGGAACAGATGAGCATTCCCCCAAGGACTCTGACTTCGTCTGAGACTGAGATGTCCTGAGGAAGAATTACACAGCTGGCCTCACTTCTTTTTCCTAATGTATCTGTAGTACACGATCCAGTGCAATCCCTTGGATGTCACGATGTACCCATATGCCAAGAGAATCGGCAACTGCCCAGCTAGGGCTGCTTTTTACAGTCCTTTCTGCACAGCAGAATAGCAGAAACCACAATCTGACTCTGAAAGATTACCTTGTCTATTGTCTATTGTTCAAGCAAGAATTTTTCAATGCTTTCAATAGTTTTTTTTACTATTATTTTCATTTAAATATTATGCCTTCTATCAAGACCTAGTAGTTTATTTCTCATGTTCTATTTCCCCTCTGAACATTAATTTCTGTCCATTTATTTCTCAAGTTCCATTTTTTTTCTTGTTTCTGTATGTGTAATGTCTTATATGTTAATGAAACCAACAAAAATGCATGGAAAACTAATATAGAGCAAATCATGTTTCGGCTACCATCTCAGAAGGGAAATGGAGAAATCAAGTAAAATAGTATTACCTTCTGGGCCCTGATAATAGATACATATCTTTGTATGTATTCTTCACCTTTTTTGCTGTTTCTGCCCTCTGATACTTGTTTGTAATTTGTGTCCTGGACTCCTAATACATTATTCAAACATTGAGTATCTCCTAATTTCCACTATCTTCTCTGATAACCTTGAGCCTCTTTTTATCTCAAAAACTAAGCAAATAAGCCTGTTTTATTTTTATATGCTGTTTGCTGAGCCTCGGCTAAGCTTCAGGTTTGAAATACTCAGACTTACTGGAACCATAGGTTTGAATACAAGAAGGTTAATCTTTCCAACACACAAAACTGAAGTGCAACAGTGTTGCTCAAGAAATAAATTATTTCTGAAAATTACTCCTGAAACGACAGGCTTTGCATGGGCACCTTAAAATCAGGTTTTCTTAGAGGCCTTCTCTTCTTAGAGAAGATGGGTAAGTTCTGAAAACAGAGCCCTTCACAAACCATAATCTTCCACTGGCAGGCTCCTTTTTTTATTAGAGCTCAGAAGATATAGTGTGGGTCTGCACAGATTTCTGCTGCATCTGTACAACACAAAGAAAAAAGTAGTTTCTCAAGGGAGAAATTAAACTAGTTAGTATATCGTAAATCCAAACCAACACTCTAAACTCCACCCAAAAATCAATAAGCAATCAACATAGATCACAGGGTACCCAAAATATAATCATCTCAACATTCCTTCAGTGAACAGCTGAAATCCTTTTCTCTGTACCAACAAAATTATTCCAGCAGATTTAAGAAGCAGAGTTTACATAAATCATTGTAGTGTGGGTTTGCACCTATGCATGAAGAGTGCACCTTCTTGTCCACATATAAAGATAAGAAAGCTGCTCCAGCTATTTCCAAGAGAATCAAGGAATAACTGAGAATAAAATCAGACTATTCACTGGTAGAACAAAAACAAATGGCTGACAAACACCTGCAATCCAACAGAAAGATACATTCTTCAAAATAACCCCAGTTTTTTGAATTTTATCTGGTTTGGGCATTGTGACAGGATGCCAGACTGGCTACAGTGGGATTGGATCTAGACCATTCATAGGGAAATTCTCAAAGACGACCAAAGACAAAACAACCAACTTTTATTTGGGGGGAAAAAAAAATTAATGCAACTTTTCAAACAGGGAAAACAAAGTAACCAAGGACAAATTAATAGGATTGGGTTTTTTACACAATCTCTCTCCTCATCCACTACATCCTTGCTTCCAGGGAACTCTTTACTATGGAGTAGCTACAAACTCTTCTGTGTACCCTTTGGGTCCTAGGAAAGTTATTTTCATCATCTCCAAGACCTGGCTGGCTTCTCTGAGCACCATGCCACAAGCCTCTGGCTCCCTGTTCCTTTGCCAGGTTCATTCTGCACTTTCTCCAGCACACTGTGTCCAAATGCACTCATAGGCCTGGTGGGGAGGAACCACCTCCCCTTTCCCCGAGCCCCACATCACCCAGCCACTCTCTTCAGCAAAGACATGTATAATTGTGAAGATACCAGTAAAGTAAATGCCATCTAACAAAAGCCTCAATTGACTTTCATATATCTATGTGGCAGTACCAGCCAGACCCAGGAACAAGGATTTAACCATGCCATCTGGAGCAGAGAAGAGGAAAGATAAAGCTAACGTGTGTCTGCGCATTGAAGGCAAGCTAACCAGGTGTTCCTACCAGCACCTTCGATAGCTTGTTTTCAAGCTGAGCAAGAGACAGAGCAGGATAAACTCTTGCAAAAAAAGTAGTTCTCAGAGGAGAGAAACCAACTGTCTGACATGACTCACTAGGACATTCTCTGTGTGAAGAATAAGAGCAAACCAGTGCACGCTGCTTAGGTTTATAGGTATTTTAACGGTATCACATGAACAGCCAAATGGATACGCATAACTGCTCTGATTTCATCCTTCAGTAGTGGAAAAGTCATCTGCCAGATAAACAAAGTCAGTCTTCACATTGTGCCCTGACAGGAAGCTTTTATTACATATATATGTGTATATTCTATATGTATACATGAGTGTATACACAGATAAAACACGTAAATTTTGTCTCACTGTGACCTTGTCAATAAGCTTCATAAAAATGAAAGGGCTAACAAAAAACAAAGCTTGCCAACCGACCTACTCGTGTCTCATTAACACAAGCCATATCACCGCTGCTTAAAGCAGAGTTGCTGGCCTGGGCCCTTGAAGTAACTATTCCATTTACACAGGACCTCGTGCCTCCTGCTAGGATTTAATAGCTGTGAAACTCATGTTTTCAGCCTCCGAGTCATGGCCCAAATGTCACCAATCTCTGCACTACTACACAGAGCGTGACAAGGACAAAACCAAAGCAGAAATATTGTAGCGTTTCTGCTGGAAAGATATTGCACTAGCTCCACGGAGATGATGTCCATAGGAAAGCAGTCTCACTTTTCTCACAAGTATCTCATGTCAGTCATGGATTAGAGCCAGGTAGGATTTTCCTCCTAGATATGTTTAGCCTAAAGCAACTGGGGGATTTGGTAAATCCTATGGGAAAGAATTATCTTCTTTGCTTTCAATGTTGTGGTGGTATTAGAGTTTTTACCACATTTTTGTTGCAATCAGGTAGCTTTTGCTTGAGAGTCCTCCAGTGAGGGCTCTGCCTGCTTTCTGGGCCTCTGGAACTGCTCTGGATGATCCCAATCAATGTAATCTCCAAGGGCCAAGTCATGGAGAGTGATATCTTGGAGTCAACTCCAGGTGTAAATCTATCAATAGAGTGCCCGCGGGAGGATAAATCATCTTCCTCAGGGTCCAAACACAAGCTTCATCTGTCTTTTAGAACAAGCCATCTAACCCGGAGTTCAGTGCTGACAGTAGAGCCGTGACCAAATTTCTGACTACCAGCCCAAAGGGAAAAATGCTCCAGCGTCCAAACCTGATCTTAGGTCAAACAACTCAAAAACTCTTCCAAACAACAGCTAACTCGCACCATGGGCTGCTGGAAAGCCTTACACCGTAGCGAAGCAATGAAACAGAAAGCTTCCCAACTCATACCCCCCTTCTCCTGTGGCTCCCCTTCTGCAGAGACTGAGTGAGTGAGTCCCCAGCCACCTGTCAAGTCGTGCCTTACCTCCTGTACTCTTGGCATCTTGCTTTTTTCTTCCTACATGTCACTCGTGTGCCAGCAGAGCTGGCCATCCAACAACTTCTGCTGTGAGTCATCCCTCTGAAAAATGTTGCAGAACACTCCCAATTCTTCCAATCATTTTAAAGAGCCCCTCAATAGTTTTTTACAGTTGGTGGTATTTTTCTAAAAGTCATGATTCTTTTTGTCTGTTGCTAATCTGCAGAGAAGGTTAAAACTCTGTGAATATATACACTGCTGAAAGTTATATTGTTGGTGTATGTTTAAGTTATCACAAAGACCCGTGAGAGGGGAAAGTGTCTCAACTTCTAATTGCGAAAGCAAAAATCTTCAGAAGGGAAGCAGCAGAGAAGATCAAGGAATTTGGCAGTGTATATATTCTGGAAACAAATGATTTTCATTTCTTTCAAGGGTGAATAAAAAAGAAATATTAAAGAGGAGAGAAAAAAAAAACCTTCTACAATTACTTTAGAGGTTATACCTCATCCTGATGTTTCAGTAATCAAATACTTTATCAAGCAAAAAGAGATTTTAATTTGCTATTTTAAAAGCTCCCCAGCTGGAAATAGTCTAATCTCTAAAGGAAGGAGTGCCAGATGCATGGGACGAGAACAGTAAAAGCTCTAACCCAGCAGTCTTCCTCTTATCTTCACTGGTAAGAGGAAATGAATGAGTCAGCAGATCAGAGAGGGAGAAATCGAGTGTGTCGCTCGAGTAGTTCTAAAACATATGAACCCAAGAAAGTGTCTGAGTTATCAGGCAAACTTTTAACATTAGTAAAGAATCTCATTGGAAGTCAATGGAAGGATTTCAAGTTCGACAGTGTAATAAGCCAGAGTTTCTTTCTTCCAGTCATTATTTTGGATCTTAGTTTAGTAGTAATACCTAGTTCTCACATAGCATTTTTCATCATTTGATCAGGAACTCCTTTATCAAGGAGTTCAGTATTTTTACTGCTATTAAATTGAAGTAAAAAATAATCTAAAAAAAGAAGTGAATCTTGTTTGATAAGACATTTCAAGAGCTACAGAACAGTGTATGTGATCTAGGCTAAAAGAAAAAACACAAAGGAGTTTCCATATTTGCCTTTGATTGATTAGATTGTGCTGTTCTTGCAAGGATAAGCATGTTAACTAAGATTGCAATGTGTTTCTTAAATGGCAGTAAACTGTCAAATACTCTAAGATTAATTTAGTATTGAAAAAAAATGTTTAAAAAGAAAAGCATTCAAGGAAAGAAATAACCAACCCTGTTTAAAGGAAAATTCCAGATGTTTCAGAAAATTTTAGATAAATATTCTGTACATTAAAGGGTTAATTCCATTTCTTTCAACCGTCAGTCTGATTGTAAAGCTGCAAATCTCACAAATTCTCACAAGATTTCAAATATTTGTTGCTTTCACACAATGTTCTCAAAATACAAGTCTTTTTCAAAGTACTTTGGTACTTTCACTTGCGGTCATAGATATATATGTTAATGAAAAAAATGTTTTCCACTTTGGATTAAAGATATTGACTAAACCACATCCAGCCTCCTAGAAGAGTTTAACTTTAAACCCCCCTCCACTTATTTAGCTTTGTATGGGTAGAATCTATGTAATATATTTCTGATGACCTGTATATCATAGGTACCTAGAATGAACCCAAATAAAGGGTCTTACCATTTTCCCATTTCCCCACAGTAAATAACTTGGAGGACTCATAGTAGCTGACACACTATGACAATCTATACATCACAGGAGGTTCCTTCCATTCTTAATTTCATATTTTAAATGCCACTGTCTACAAGAAAAAAATCACATAAGATAAAAAATGAATAGTCCGCATTTAAAAGGTGGCTTCGTGAGGCATGCAGAATTTTAAGCTTTCTTTGGTAGCCTGTGAGAAACTGAAATTAGACACCAATAGTTTTCATTTTGCTGTGGACTGATTAGAGAAGTGTCACCCTAGTATTTAGAGCAAGTGATTTCTTTTTCTGATGAGCTTTTGGATTGCTTTTTCTGATGAGTTGTTACACAACCAGGCCTCAGAGATGTAGAGTGAAATGCTTCTGCTCTGCAAAGTTCTACCAGGTGAAAGCCACCAGCTTTTCCAGGACAGTTTTTTCAAGTGCATGTAGGGGAATCTGTCACCTAGAAAAATAAGCGCATTTATATCTAGCTTATTTCAACCTTTTGTCCAAGATCTGGTAGTGATCGCAGTAGTATACACTGTGATTGCATTGACATTGTGCTCTCTGAGCATGGATTCCTCTCTGGTTTCATTGGCATCACACTGAGCAGATACATTTCCTTTTCATAATGAAAATATATAGGCCCACAACCTCCACGGTGCTCACCAGGCAGTAAGGGTCGCTGTCACGGAGAGAGGATGCTGCCACCCCACACACCCCCCCTCCTTTCTTTGCTGCATTTGCTTGACTTCCACTCTCACTGGCAAAGTCAATGTGGAAAGCGTGGACCCATTAAGACATTATTCCCAAATTCTTACACTGAGAGTCATCAATAAGCACGCCTGGAGAACCATTTTAAAATAGCAGCTCCTGGACATGCCATCGCCAGTAGCTGATTCTCATTCAGATGAAACAATGTGAATGAGGCTCTCGACTGCTTTATTAGGAGTAGAATCACTCAGGCATGGCGTTCAGCTTCGGTCCAAAATGAGCTTTCTCTAGCCGAATGGCTTGCTTTAGCAGGGTAAAGTGACCACCTGCTATTCTTCGAGCTGCGACCAAAGCACAAGGAGCCCTTTTTTATTTTAACTAGCTTACAGCCTGTGTTGCATATCCCCATGGATATTAATCAGCAAATTTAGAGCTGTAGTGCTATCAAAAAATGTAACATTTTAAATTTATTTTGGTAAAGTACAGGGTCAAAGTGAACATTAATCTTTAACGGGATGAAAATATGTCATTTCCTTGTGGGAATTAAAAAGTAGACATAATCTATAACTGACTTATAAAGCAGACAATAAGGCAGTCAGCTTTATCCAGGAAAAAAATATTTGGCATTTTAAAGGAGTATTTTCTATGAATTATTCGAAACACAGATAGAACTATGCCTCGGCTGTGAAATTATTTCCTGGCATTCGTCAAAGCTCTTTTCCACTAATTAACTAAATATCTTCAATCAGTGATTTCTGTGTTTATTTATTAAACAGGCCACAATACTTTGTAATCCACGTTGCCAAGCTGTCTTTTATTTTAAAGAAATAATATTTAGAAAATAAGTCCAGAATTAGAATACATGCCTCTGAATTTCAGGGTGCCATTCAGGTATTAGTAGAAATTACATATCTTAGTATTAATATCTTACTCTTCTGCTACTTGTGGTGGGATTCCCACTCTGGAATTTAGTATATTCTCTCTTAGATGATCTCTCTATTTACAAAACATGAAATTTCTTTACAAAACATGACATTTAACTGCCTTACACAATTATTTGATTGGTCAGTGCTTTTCTATAGTTTGGTCTTCTCAAAGTGAAAGAGGCAGGACAGTTTAAGAGTGTCTGTATTTCCTGTAAAGAAAGAGAACATCAGTCCTTACATGTACTAGGGAAACTCTTTTTAACTTTAATTGTATTATGCAAGTGTAGAATTGGAGTGGTAGTGCCAGTTACTTTTCCTCATTTTAATTACGATTTAGGTGGAATAATTTATTCAGGATTTGCTAACAAGATGAAATACTTAATGAGTTGTTATGTATTAAGATAACACTTCAAAAGTTCAGAATGCTGCATAAAAATATACACTCCAGCACAGAAGTCACTATGTCATTCTCAACAAATAATAGCCACTTTTTTGGGTAAAGACAAATCTACTGTTCAACAAGGCACAATGCTGCTACACAGCCAAATAAGAAAACTGGGGGATCCAACTCTCCCTCCTATCAACAAAAACCTACTTTTATGCCCCTTTTGTGCTGCTTATTTGCCTTCATCTAAATAAGGTTCAGGTCCAGATGCTCACAGCTCAGCTCTGCTGTGGCACTTCTGGTAGGACTTAGGCTGGAGAATGTGTTTTTTTCTCCAGGTAGCAACATTAAGTGCATTTTCTCTGACTGTTTCGTATACATGGTTGACAAAGTAAATGTAGGTGTCAGGGAGTTGTGGCCCACCTGGAGAGGGGCTGGGGGCTGCAGGAGCTCCCCAAGACAGGCAGGAAAGGACCTGGCAGGTGGATCCTATCCCACCAGCCCAGCTAGGGAGCAGGATAGCCTCCCTGGGGATGGGGATGGCCAAGGCTGGGCAGGACATTGGCCCAGGGGGGCTCCCCGGGGAGGGAGGCTAGGCAGGGCACAGCTCTGGCAGGGTTTGAGATGGTGTCCCATGGCTGGGGCAGGGACTGGTGGCCCTGGGCTGGGCTGAGGTGGGGCCAGACACTAAGGCCCATGGGTGCCCTCAGGGCCTTGATGGTACAGAAGATTGCTTGCTACAGAAAACAGAGGGAGTTAAAATTATAATTGTGTTGTCAATTGGTTTTACAACAAATATTTCTAGGTGGAGCATCAGCAGAAAGGAGACATGGGGGTGAAACTCTTGACTACCCAAGGGTCAGCGCTCTCCTTTTGCCGGCTGTGAGACAGGGTTTCCAGGCATCCCATTCCAGAAGTGGGAGTCACAGACTAGAGACACTCTGACATGCTGACCACCTTCAACCAGAATTTGGAGAAACATTTTAGAAAAGAGATAAAGGACCTTAATGCACATTAGAAAGTACATACCTTCAAGCTGAGGAATGACTGGGTAGGCAGAGATTTTTCAAAACAAGGGCATATCTATCTCAGTTCAATACGTACATTTCCATCATTATGTGGTATTATTAACTAATGAACAGCTTCTATTCTGCTATATCTTATTTCTTTAAATAAGCAGGATACTTTTCCAGCTTTTATGTAGGTGACCTGAAGTGTTCTTGATAGCTTTACTCCTATTTAAAAAATTCTATAAATTGGTTAACTTAAAGAAAGAAACTTTTCTCCACAAATCTTGTTTTGCTCAATCTTCTATTTACCTTTTTCACTATCATTGAGTATTAGATTGATGCATTCAGAGAACTACCGGCAATGATTATATCTTATAAAAATATGCTTATAACCCATGACTATGTACCTGGAACAAAACTTACTTTTTTGTGCACACTTCCCTGCTTTCACTGACATTGAATTCTATATTGAGATGTTAAGTTATTCTCTAGTTGTTCATGACAGTGAGATCTTTTTGTAGCTCTTCAGAGTCAACTTCAAAACAGACTATGCCAAAAATGTCTATACAATGTAGAGACTTAACAGTGACTGGCAACAGATTTATCCTCATTTTCAGATCCAGACTATGCTGAACTTACGTATGTCCCAGTACTGATCTTAAGAAGATTTTGCAAATTTTTGGGTACCTACCTCTTCTTCATTTCTCCATTGTATAAACGTGTCATTTGTTTCTAACCTTCTTTGATCACCCATTAATCCATAAGAAAAATTCCTCTGTTATCCCATGAGTGCTTAGTTTCTTTAAAAGAGATTTTGTCACATGCTTTTTGAAAATCCGCACACATTATATCCTTTGGATCAACCATATCCACGTGTTCATTTATTCTTTTCTCAACTATAATAAAACTATGGCTTTCATCAAAAGCCTATTCCCAAATATGTCATATTCCTCACTGCAGTACTAAATTTATTCAAGATCAAGTTTTTTCATTTCTACTGTTTTGTGGAAATCAGATTTACTGGTTCATATTTTCCAGGATCATGAGCGGAGCTTTTCCTCAAAGTCTGATATCATGTTTCCCATGTGCTTTCCTCTGACAATAAGACAGATGTAAACAATAATCACAAGTGTCAATTAGCAGTTCAACAATTTTATATTTACCTTTTTTTAGAATTCTGGAGACAATGCTACTAAGTTCAAGTGCTTTGTTATTCTTAAGTGTATTAACTTATTTTAAAATTCTTTCATTGACACATCACTCTGAAACATTTCCTCAGGCTCATTTGCTATAAAGAATGACTGTGATATGGGAATGATTCAGTCAGCCTTTCTGCAATCACCACATATTCCTATTCCTACACAAATATTCCTATTATTTCTTAACCATATCTTGGAACTAAACTAGCTTTTTTATTCTGGTAGGTTTGAGTAAGAAGCAGCTTCTGTATCACTAAAGATTAGTTTCTCCAACTCTTTTTGGCCTGTTTTTCGTCATTTTGCTTTTAACTTGTCAAGGATTATGGTCCTTTCTAGTCTTCTTTCCTGGATATTATTTCAGCTCTTTGGTTTTGAGACATGTTCCAGAATTTACCCACATAGTTGTACTTTCTTTTTCCTTTACTCTAGCTTTCTCCTTTATTTTTAAATTAATTCCATTTTAAAATACTCCCTTTAATTGCCTTTTTAAAAACTTCCACATTACTTAAAAATTTCGGAGCTGGGGTAGAACTCTTTCTCTCTCACATATGGAATTTGAATACATACAACTTCTTCAAGAGAAAGGAAAACCTTTAGGGTTTTTACCTGAGCAGAGGACACACCAGCAACAGGTTTATTCTTTATGTCTTTATGAATGGAGTACCTTTAAACAAAGCTTTAAGACATTTATGGAAATGAATTAACAGTAGGTGGCCTTAAAATCTCACTAACAAAACTCAAATCTCTGAGCTGGAACTTATGGGTCAAGCTATTTCTAATGTCACATGATTGTTAGCTTTAAGAGAGAGAGACCTTACTCATTCCTAATTTTCCCATTCACCTAAGCCTACTTAAATAATCAGGTTTTTATAGCTTTCTGTATAATTTATAGCCTGATAGTTCACATGTGATAAAACCGTAGAATTAATATAACTAACAGATATAATGGATTCTCTGATTAATAGATTCTCTATATCTCTGGGAATATTTAGCAGGGAGCAAATAATATACTGCTTTTTAATTAGCACTACTGAGAGAGAGTTTTTTCCATTTCAGGTTATTATGGTTATTATTTATATCATTTTTAGAGATGAAAACTTCAAAAGGTTGAGCAATCTCATGTTGCAAGAACCATAAGATTACCTGAGAGTGTCCCAGTTTTTTCCTGGTTCTTCTACTACCTATTCTCTTCTGTCATACATCTCTCTCAAGGGAGATTGTCCTCATCCCACAAAGATTCTCCACCTTTGAGCACTAATCTATGTCCTTTTGTCATCTCTTTATCTTTGACCTTTCAACCAGCTGTGTCTATTAGAGGAATTCTAAATTCAATAAGCATTTTGGCTGACTCATGTAGGTTCTTCCAGTCCCTTCCTACTCTCTTTTGAGGTTTCTCTTTTACCCTTAACTATACACTCCTTCAGACAAACCCCACTGAGCTTCTTATTTTTGTCCCACCAAACTGTCTGTGCGACAGTAACAGATGTCACAAAGTCTACATAATAACATTGAATCTGTATATTTTTTGCCCTACATCACTTAGTGCATATGAAATTGGACATCAGCACCCAGCCAAAAGCTGATTCCCTTTTTGGCTAAGGCCCTTCAACAGAGGGGTCAAATATCAAGAAAAATGTCTGGAGTGGAGGGTAAGTCAGTTGTGGGAGGTAGAGTCAGAAAATTATTCTTACCAGGGCAGTTATAGAAGCTGGAGGTTAAAATTTCTACTTCAACTTATGCTTCTGATTTTTCCAAACTAATTTGTCCCTCCCTAATTAGTACTAAGAAATAGTCATGAGCAACATTAGCGTGCCACCACTTAGGATAATGCTAGTATCCCCTCAATGCACATCTATAAAAAATCACTCTCGGCCAAAGGTGCTTAGCCTTTTGTGCTGCAAAATACAACATTTGCAACTCTGACAGCCTAAGGGTTGAGTTTAATTTGCATAAAATTTTAAATACATTTACATACACTTGTCCTGCAAATAAACAGTAAAATCCAATACTTGTTATTAAGACTTAACTGAAAATAGTAGCAAAGGTTGTGTTTAATGACAAAAGAAAGAAGACAAGACAGAGAGAAAGTTATGCTATGTATAAACCTTATGCAATGTTCTTTCACTGAATATTTTATTTACAAATGAATTCTGGCTAATCTGAGGATGACTCCATAAGGAGCATACATTATTCCATTCAAGTTCAAATCATTTATGGCTTAAAATGGACTAAAATGTGCCTGGTATGTTACTAGAGGTTGATGGATTTTCAATACTATTCACCAATTCTATGCAAAGTTCTTCTTTAAGGGACCTTTCCTTCCAGGGAAATACAACAAACAAACAAACCATAAAAAGCAATGGCATGAAAAAAAAAGAAATAAGTTGTCTTTTTAATTTTATTGTTATCTCTTTCATTTTTTCCCTCTCTCACCTTCTTCTTCCTGTTTCATTCTCACTCCTTTATTTGAAACACCTCTTACACAGTTGTTGCAATTTCAGTATGAGAACATATTGACATTCCTGGGTAACCGCAAGAATAGTGAGAGGAAAAAACAGCATCTCAGAAAAGCAAAGCTCATTATAGTAGCCTGTAGAGAGAGCTGGCAGGACCATGCCCTAAGAGCTGCATGTGGATGGTTCTTCTGAACATAGATTTGTAACTCCTACAGGGAAAGGCCACTTTCCAGAACGATGACCACAACACAGATTTGTACTGGAGTTTAGTCTGCAAACAACAGGTACAAAGGAATGAGCACTAGTGGCTTATGAGCTTTGTGATAGAAATGCAATACAGATGGAAGCTATGCTGTGCCCCGTAATGCATTGCTTTACACTTTTGATGGTCCCTTAACAAAGATGGAGGTATGGATGACTTAAGGGAATCCTGGAGATGCTTTGAAGAAGGTTTATTATGCTTAATGGCCAGTGATTGGTACTTGCTATAGCATAGATACCCCTGTCAAATAAGTCTGTTTCTGAAAGATTTGGGGTGGATCACTCAAACTGTTCCCCAAAAATAGAGATGGGACCTGCTGTCCTAGTGGAACAGTTTTTCTTATCCCTTACCACACATTTCCTCATGAGAAAAGGCAGTCAAGAAAAGCACCGTGTCTTCAGGCTTCATGTTCTTAATATCCCTTTGTTTTGCTTTACATCCAATTTTAAGATATAGATGTATATTTACTTCTAGGTATGTAAATATATCTGCAGAGTGCTGCCAAGATGCTCATAATAACAGTACTATGAACTTTAAAAAGACAGATGGGTCTCTGTTTTCTTTAGTGGCAGCTGACACAGTGGTAGCACCTTCAACAAGCACGTGCATCTCCATGAACATTTTCATACTTCAAGTAAGAAGATGTCCATATTAACACTGGAACTTGAAATTGCCACAGTGTGCTAAGTTATCATTCTAAAATATTTTGCCCTTTCAATAGTCACAAAGGTTTTGCAAGGAAAAAGTTATAATTCTTCAAAAATTTTGTTAGCGGTTTTTAAGGTTTTTTAATCTGTTTCGGCAGATGCAGGAACTGTTCAAACCCACATATATCCTTTCATTCCAGCTGGAAATCTTGCTGAAGGGGAATTTGAGGACTGTGCACACAATCAGATTAGAAACAGGATTTCCCAATGTCCAGCAATCAAGTCAGAGCAGTAACAGAGCAGTATGAAAATCCTGGCTACATCCACAGCACGTATGGAGATCAAGAGGGCAGCACATGCAGAGTAAGAATGGCCCATACAGATAGCACTGCACCTCTTGCAAACGTACAGACTAGTTGTGGCAGCACATGAGCATAAATCACATAGATCAGCTGCTGCCAGGACCCACTGGGCTTGTGTGCTTCATCCTGTCTGAGAAAACCTGGAAAACGGTACGCCAGCCAATCCTTATCTGCATTCTCCTTGCCAAGGAGGCAAAGCAATGGACTCTCATGAGGAACTGGTCCTCTCTTTCTCTCAGATACAAAGCACAGGCAGTTTCCACTAGGGATACAACCTTTTGCATCTGAATTCTCAGAGACTGGCGCACAGGATGTGGGAGACTGTTCAATGCCTTTCTCAGATGGACATTATTCAGACTCCTATTTCTCACCTTCCAGAAGGGTGTCCTAACCATAGAACTGGAAATGAGGAGCCTCTGAGCTCCTTCACGCAGCAGCCATGCTGTAGGTCTATTAAAGCAAGCCCACATCTGTCTCCATGAACAGCAACCGCTGCGATCAGACTGTTCAGCACAGTTCGACATGATGCCTAGATTTTAAAATTTAGATTTACAAATGCCTTCTTAGGATTTCTTTGCTTCCCAGGGACCCAGGGGAGTCCCCTAGGTCCCTGGATATCACTAGGCATCCAGCTCCCCACTCCTGTTCATGTGGCTGCTTGTGTGCATGTGTCAGTCTTGTACGTCTGCACAACTTACCCTGTTCTCGAGAGTGAGATGGGGTCTGGTATTGAATATGCATCAGGGACATATGGATCTGAGCCCATGGCAACCTTCACAGGAGTCCTGTGGAGCAGACAGAGAGGCTGTCAGGCTGACACAGCCGAGTGCCTTGCATATTATAATCTGTTTCTTCCAGTCTCCAGCTGCCTCTGTTACCGACGGTGTTTGCCACTGGGGTTTAGGTTTGTGACCAACTCCCCCTACCCCACCCCACCTTAGTCTTCAAATCTGTATTTATGCAGTCAGTTTAGTAAAACTGTATTAAATAGCACCATTGCACCCCACACTTTCACCATTCCTTCATGTCTGTAATAGTTTAACCAGGGTCAATAACATTTTTTAAACGACTCACAGCAAATGTGGTAAGTACTTAAACAATAGACTCCATCAGTTCCAGAGAAGCTGTTTTATTCTACTAAGTCAATTATCAGTGGTTTCAAAAGTCCCTAAATAAGTAGTTGTCTGACAGATCATAATGGCTCCTTCTGTTACTCTATGCCAACTCATATACTGCTGCAGAATAATTTGTCTTACTCTTTTGTTTAGGATTTGAAAAACAATCATGTTGAAAGGAAACGGAAGAAAAATTATAAGAATAATGGAATAAGAAAACAAAAGCAATTCTGGGAAAAATAAACTTCCTACTCTAAATCTTGCTGGGATCTTTTAGCAGTGTATTTTGCCGTATGAGCAATGGTTTTACCAAAGCTCTCAGTTCTCTGGCAATCACATCAGTGTGCCACAGTTGCATTGGCTGAAATCATCTGCCCCTTATCCCCATCAGATTGGTATTCACTGCCAGCCCCTTTCACAACTGATGCTGAGCCTTAGGGAAACCACCTGGTTGCCTGTGCTGTAAGGGAAAAACCTCACTTCTTAGATATCTTTTATGCCAAAAGCATTGAGACTAGAGGTAACACTGCCAAAAAAAAATTGCAGCTTTATTAATGGGCTCCCTTCAGGTGTGCTGTATCCTTTCACTTTCCATAATTGCTTTAGGGACCAAGCTTTGCTGAGTGTTCACAGAGGCCAGACTTCAGGTCAGATGTGCAAATGGCAGTGGTGCTTGATTGTCCAAGGTTAGCTTGTCAGCTGCCCAGTCAGGGAATGAAGGCAATACTACAAGATCAGTTGTGACTATCCAAACCAGGCAGCATACACATGAAGAAAACCCTGTATGATCACTTGCTAGACATTCTTTGGATAACGTCTGTAAAGCTGCAGGATCCCCCCAGATGTCATGGACTAAGGACAAGCACACAGTCTCTGAGCTAGCAGCAACCAGTGTTCTCGGCAGCTTCAGGGGTCAGGACCAAGGGAGGGAAATGCTGAACAGTGCTGAGGCCGCAGCAATGTGCTCTTTGTAGCCTATGGCAGCAATAAACTGAACAAACTACAGTCTCTGAAGTGTTTTCATGCGCTGTCCCAGATACAGGAAATTTCATAGAATCATAGAATGGTTTAGGTTGGAAAGGACCTTGAAGATCATCGAGTTCCAACACCCCTGCCATGGGCAGGGTCACCTCAGACTAGACCAGGTTGCCCAAGGCCACATCCAGCCTGGCCTTGAACACCCCCAGGGATGGGGCCTCAACAACCTCTCTGGACAACCTGTGCCAGTGCCTCACCACCCTTAAAGTGAAAAACTTCTTCCTAATGTTTAATCTAAACCTGCCCTCTTCCAGTTTATAGGCATTCCCCCTCATCCTATCACTACATGGCCTAGTAAGAAGTCCTTCCCCAGCTCTCCTGTAGGCCCCCTTTAGGTACTGGAATTTCAGCAATAACAGATGGAGACGCCGATTCCATGCATAGCCGAGGCCAAATTTTAAGCTGGGAAGAAGCCACTGATTCCCACCTGTAGCAAGAAGAGATAGAAGAGTGGGGGTTTGTTCCCTTCCATTGACCATCCGAAGTATTTGGGACTAATGTGTAAGAGAAAGTCATTTAAGGAACTGAAGCACACTCTGTTTTGTCTCCTTATCCAAATCATCCGTCCCCTTCAGCCAGCATTATTTTGGTCCTGCATGTATCCAGTTTGAGCCACTGCATCACAGCCAGTCTCTGCAGGCAGTGTGAAAATGTTGTGGTAGGACTAGTGCACAATGAGATATCCATTTGGGTGAGAATCACCATGCTTCCAAATACTGTTTGTATGGAATTCTGCTATCTGCTTTTTAGTCCACAAGCACCTTCTAATTCCATAAACTTAGAGGGGGTATAGTAGCTACTATAAAGGAAATTATAAAATAAACTGAGATGGACGTGTGAAGGCCCCTTTCCAAGCAGAAATCCATTTCCAGGGGAATAACAAAAGAAAAAAATCACTGCAAAATATCTAATCTTCAAGTAATCATTTAATCTGGCTTTACCTGTGCTTTTTGCTGCACAAAGAAAAGCAGCCAAGAATTTGGTCTAGTGTTTTTGTTTTGTTATACTTCATATGCAGTTCATACTATAAAAACATCTTCAGAAGAGCCTTTCCCTCCCTGTGCATGATTTATGTTCTTACTATCCCATGCTGGGATGATTTCCATACACAAATCCAAACATTTCTCGCAACTCCTGGGTCATTTTGTGGAGAAGTTCTTGAAAAGCCAGGCACTTACGGGTTTGCTTTCTTTGTCCTCAGAAATTTTCCCTCTTTCTGCGTGTATTGTGATAGGGGAAACTGAAGGAAATAGTCTGTCTCCTTCATTAGAATTCGAAAACAAAGTTTCTTTGATGCTTTGCTCATTATTTTTATAAATAGCCATAAAATAGTGCATTCTTTATCCATAATTTAACAGATCACTATGTTTGTTTCCCTGTATTTTTTTTTTTTCTTCTGCAAACTGCAGATAAGGAGTCACTCATATGTGGCATAAAGCTCTTTTTTAAAAAAATTAGTCATGGTGAGTAGTAGTTGGAATCTTTCAAACTTCTGGCTATTCAGCTACTAGATGATTGAGATGCAGAATCAAAAATTCATAAGAAATTTCAAAAAACTTTTGTCAGACTGAAAAAAACAAAGGAGTATGAAGTTGTATTATCTCGGGCACGGTGAGATGAGAAACAGTGGCATCCTCTAAATGAGAGGTTTCAAAAGATTTAGCCAACAGTACTCAATGAACATTGTTTTTTCGTAAGGTAAATTATCTGAAATAGTTTGAGAACAGTGCACAAGGTTGCCTTTCAGGGAAAAAAAAGAGGGGGTATTATATATTATTACTGTTGTTGTTTTAAATACATTTGACCACGTGCTGTTGAAGCAGATGATAATGGATTTTTTTAGCATGAAAAAGTTTTCCATGCGTAATAAGTAATGACCAAAAATGCATAAAAAAGGAGTAGTCCAGTGATAGAAGACTATTTGTGGGTTTTCTTACCGTAATGGAAAATGTACTTTATCACTTTTCTGAATTTGTATTAAGGAAGACTATTTTTATCTACTTGGCTGTTGCAGTCCAAGTAACGTCTATGTGAGAGGCTGTGCTAATGATCTCCACACACATCTCAAAACATCACTCTTTGAACGAATTCTGCTTGGAGATATCTGAGACATCTCTCTCTTCTCTTTTTTTTTTTTTTTTTCTTTTGAGTGGACTTGCCAGCCACACTGAGTTGTATGTAGTGTGTGAGAACTGTTGTCCATTGGTAACTAAACAGGTTACCACCTTAGGTGTCCTCCTATCTTTTTGACAAGACTCAAAATATAACTTTTATTCTAAGGTGAAAAATGCTTCCTGGGAGAACATTTGAACCACTAGCAGAAGACCAGGAGGCTTTCTATGATTTCTGAAAGTTTTTTCTTTCAATTATTGGGATGCCTTTCATGGAAAGGTGTTGAAATCCTCATAGCTATGTGTCATGTAATTAATCTTGTGTCAGAGGAAATAACAAAAAAACAAAAATAATCAGAAGAAACAACAGATTTATATCTTCTGTGCCTCACACCAACCCCCCCAAGATACAATCCTTGGTGGATCCTTGTCTGGAATCTCTTTGTACCTCTCTTAGCAGCTTCTCTGTGCATTGTACACAGCCTTTATCAGTCCACCTCACTTTTAATCTTCTGCTCACTGCCTCTCCTATTGGCTCCTTGGTAATATCAGCATTTCTAAATCTGCTTTCAGGATTTTAAGTCTCCATCACATTCTTCCCCATCCCCACCTTCTTCCTTTTTTCCAAGACACTTGTATGATTCTTATTTTCCAGGACTCTCACCCATCCAAATCTCCCCTACTATTTGCGTGGCCCTTTCTTCTTAGGCCTGCAGTCATCTTCCAGCTCCTCATTAGGTCCAGTATTTTATGATCATGAACCCTCTTCTCTCTTTATCATCATTTATCTCTCGTGCTTGTCTCTCCCTCCTCGTGCCGCTCTGCATACGTTCCCTGGGCAGCTGCAGAAAAGATTAAATGGCCATTCACTTCCTTGCCTAGGGGCAGAATTTATTAGATGCTGAAGCTCAGAAGGCACGACTCTCTCAAGATAGTTCAAGATGCAGGGCCACATTCTCAAGAAACAGGTTTCATGGGCCAGACTACACAAAAGCAGTGTTCAGGCAGGCAGTGTGGGAGGAAGACAGAAGCAACGTCTCTCACCTCCTGCAGCTGGATGCTCACAGCACAGAGCAGAGGGATTGCACTCTCCTGCTTCCCATTTCAACCAGCCTCGTAGCAGAGGATGTACAGGTTTCTCTGCTTTAACTGTTCAATCTATTTATGAGGCTGTATTGTACCCCTCCAGAAAGTGTAACACCAACAGCCTCGGCTTTTTTCTGTAGGACAGTGCAATTTTCTGCATTCCCCTGGCAGGCAGTGCTGTGAACACCCCTGACTTACCCAGCCAAAGCATGATACTTGTGTATGCAAACCAATGTTTTAGAGTTCCTGTGGCTGAAAGTCTGTTATCTGAAGTCTAGTACGGGCACGTCATCTGCTTGCAAATATACCAGGCAGCATGGAGAAAAATATGACCCTAAACTAATGTTCAAATTTAGATTAATATTTCCCCAAGCACTATTTCCATTAGTGCTAATACAGGAATGCATAGATCATAAATTGTCCTTTCAGTCTGTGACAATTCTAAATTTAGTGCCAGTGTTAATTAAGCAGGAGAAAATTAGGCAATGCAACAGATTTGGGGAACAGACAGTGGAAGGGGAGAGCTGGGTCATCAGTCTGAGGACTTTGGGCTGTAATAATTTAGTGCACAAACAACAGTGAAGATAGACTTGAATATTTTGGTGCTTTTAATAATTTGTAGCATTTAAGGAGAGTAGATTATTTTTGAATTATTTAGATTCCACATGAGTAGAGAATAATCTTGATTTACCCTCCTCTTGCCCTTTTCTCTGTTGACAGAAAGAGTTCATTTGTTACTCTGACATATGTGCTAATTACTATACCCATATGTACATACTGCACATCTTATTGACTACTGTATGAGAGAGATTTCAGGGGGGGGTTAATAAATGTCAAAAATCTTACGTAAACATTTTCTTCTTTTTTCTTTCATATAATAGAGGAGTCTGTTTAATAAACCCAAAATCAGTATAGGGTCACAATGTGTTTGGCTTAGGGTAAGTAATTACAAAGGGCGCACTGTGTTCCTTATTTAGTTGCATATAACACAGAACTGAATGGGATGATTAATAATCATGTTCTACACTGAAAGAATGTAATTTATAATAGTTTATGTAAATACAGCAGCAGTATTAGTTGTTCGTTTACCATTGCCACGTTAGCACGTATGGGAATTCTAGCATTTTTAGAAAGCAACAAAGCCAAGATCCTCACAGGAGTTCTGTGCTTAAATACCTTTGAGAATGTGGGCCCAAGGTACTAAAATAGCTTAGCATTATTGAATGTTTAGTTAAAATTAGACAGAATACTGGCATGTGTAGCAATGTTTGCTAAGAAGTCTGGGTTATACTGAGCTATGTTGGCAGTGAAGGAAGACGGGAGAGAATTAAAAGCTTTTACAAGATCACTGAACTAAAAAAGAGTAAAATAAATAAAAATTAATCATCGGCATAGCATAAATTACATTTTAAAAATGAAAATAACTCAGAATCCAGTACAAGATGTTCTTTTAATTAATTAATTAATGTCAAAATTTCAATATAAATTATAATGATTTTTTTTAAATCAGTATGATCTATGAGAAGCCTGGGAAAAAATGAGTTCTCTCCAGCTTTGTCCGTAGCCCATGGTACACTCTCACGAAAACAGTGAATTGGTACTTACCTGCAGCCTTTGACCAGCAATGAAAGCATCACTAATGTTGCTCTATCATGTTCCAAATAGTAAGCTATGTCACAAATTTAGAGCACCCCAGATACATCTTTCTCACCTTCTGCATGGGTGCTCTTATTACACACAGGTTCACTGATGCTAGAAAGGTTTTGGCTGCTAAGTATCTTAGTGAATCCGGCCATTAATGAGCACTACAGGCAAGGTAGCTACTACCTTTTGAGAGAGGAGTAAAATTGGCTTCACCATGTCCGTGTCCATGAAGACCTGGTGCTAAATAGAAAGTATTCTATAATTTTCACTTTGGAATACAGTATGGTTAGTCTTTTATGAAGATGTTCAAGTCCTGGGTTGTATTATGCTTTAAATTCATTAAACTTTGTACTGCTGTTCATAGAGGTTCACATTCTGGAAAAATAGCAGGTTTAAATCTAATTGTGTATAAGACCATATTAAACTCTTAAACATGGTGCATAAATGGGGTGCTAAACAGGGTTGCTTTCTTGAATGAAAAGTCCTCGGTAACTAATTGACCAGGTAATTAATGGAAAGTGCTCATATTCCATACTGCAAAGGCTGGATCATGCACCAGCGCAGCCTGTGGGAGTTCTGCCATTGACTTCAGTGGGAGTGCAAAATGAGGCTGTTTTGTTCCTCATTCAGTTTGGTTAATAAGATTTGTGCTGCAGGCCCTTTTCACCAAAATGCTGGCAGGCTTCTTACAGCATTACTGGAACTAGACCTTACACAAATTACTAAAGCCTTTTGTATTTTAATGTCTTTTTTGTAATGATATTCAGTCCTTCGGGGCAGCTGCCTAAGAGAGACATTTGTCAACTTCACTTTGTTTTTAGGACAGATGAGCCAGAGCCAAAACCATAGACCTGAATAACTTGAAACTCCAGAGGAGTTTGGATCCAGATTTGAGCCCCACGATTTGAGGCCCTATCTAATTAGCGGGCCCAAATTTCAGCCTCTCATGGTGTGCTGTGCATTAACCACAGACTGGGCTTGTGCTTACAAAGAGGCTCAACATTTGCTGCCGGCATCGTCAGTGCAGTAACCCAGCAGTAAGGATACCAAAACCAGATGAGCAGAATCAAAAGACTCCCTAACACAGCGTCCTGGGGCTGACACTGTCCTATAGCTATTGCCTATAAAAGAGTACAAAAACAGGGCGAGCACATAGTGATACCTCCCTGGCACAGCCTCCCCGTCTTCAGCAGCACACCGGGGTGGAGTCTTTGTGTTGGCAGAGAGAATTGTCTTTGTTAGTACCAGCCACTCCTTTCTGAATTATCTACCACTGCTCCTGCTCCTCTTGCTCCCAAGGCAAAGAGCTAGAAGGGAAAGCTTGTGAAATCCCAGCACTGCTGTACATGCATGTGAGAGAGCTGAGAAGGGCAGGCCTGAAATACGGGTCATGGGGAAGAACGTGGAGAGGCAGAGGAACGGCTGCGGAAAGCCTGTGCTTGGAAGGACTCAAATCCTGGGCTCTAGGATACCCATGGTGGCTTCTTGCAAAAGCGTAACTATATCCAGTTTGAAAATGGCTGAAGTTAAATCAATATGGCATTCTTGCTTAGATAAAGCCATAATTTATCAATGCAATTCTGCAGTTTTAGGATAAATTATATGCACACAGACCAAAAAGTAGCAATAGTAAGGGCAAAGTGATTGAAATGTTGCCTGTGAAATGCATGTGCAAAACTAATTAACTTATAGATGGCATTTGTCCATATCCCCCCTGTGATGCGCTGAGAATCTCACTGGTATTGTAGAATGCAAATGCTTTGAAAAGAAATTGCCCAAGGGATTGAATGTCTTTCCTTTACATTGTTTTTAAAAGGAAGAGTTTCTAGCACTGTGTTTATTTGCTGCTAAGATACTGTTTCACTAGCACCATCGCAGCCTGTTTCTCACTGCAGTATCCCATAAATTAGATTGTTGCAGGGAGTATTAAGAATGTGCATACACTGCCTGACTAGAGCAATTTTATCTGAATAATGTTTCATGACCTTTCTTGCAACAAGGTCCTGACTAGAAAAGCATAGATTTACCAGGCATCCTTGCTGCGCTGAAAGATTGTAATTACTGTTCTATTTTATCAGTATTAGTAGAGAGAGTTCCTGCCCTGACTTCTCCTCTCCAAACACAAATGAAAAGTTGGGAAGCTGTATGACTCAAATAATGAAGTACATTAAATCCAGGTACCTGTTTCAAACCCAACAATTGTGGAAATGATGGAAGAGCCGTTGCCATCAAGATGACTTTCCAACAGATTCAATGAGGTGGTTTTGTGGCCTCAGTCCAATTCTTAATGGACAGGAGTCCACATTACAAAAAGCAACACACAACTGGCAGTAATTGATACTCTTTTGGCACTCAACAGAGACGCGAAGTATTGAATGAGCATGAAGAATGGACTAACCTTTCACCTCCCCCCATTCCAGGTCAGGGATGAGACATCTGATAGAGCCACATAGGAAGCTTGGGCTGCTGCTCTCTGTGCTGCCCTGTGCTGTACCCAAACAAAGGACTTCTTTCTTAACAAGCATTGGGCTGACACTTTTCCTGAACTCTAAATTTATGTGAAAAATTTGGAGGCTTTGGAGGTTAGTGTTCAACTTCAGGATTCTGCCTAAAGAGTACAAGCTACTACTCCGCATAAAGCCGTGTCTTTCTGATTGCCAGCTGCATTAAAAACTATTACACTAATTCCCTGTTATACATATGCATGTATAATGTGTATGTACATGCGTAGCAAAAGTAAACGTATTAGTTATTCATGTATGTGTATACATCATAGGAGAAGTAATGCCTTTAGCTAAGATTGGCTAATGCTCCTTTATAAGAACTTACTTTCAATTACTTATACAGTTTGCCAAAATATAACTGTTACAGCTTAAATTTTCCATGGTGGGTTCTGTCTCTAACTGAATTGCTTTTGGAAAGTTTTCACTAAAATGGCTCAGATAATTCCAAGAACATGGTAAAAATACATCCTTTTAGTCATATTAAGAACTCTTGCAACCATCATGTTGAGAGACTCTAGCATGTCTGAGCTTTGGAGCTAAAGTTTGAAACTCCGTAAGGAAATTGCTTTGATGTCAAGACTTATCTTCTGTCACTCCTGTGGAAATCTGATCCAGCTGTAATCTCCTAAAAAACTAAATTCTCACACGCTCATGTTCTGTTAAAATGTAAATTCTCCAAATACTCTATTTGCAGTAAGCATGCTGCCTTCTCATACAGCTATGACATCTTGTGCACAGTGTATATTTGCCTTCCCCGTGAAGATCACACATACATATATATATTTAACAAGTCCAAGGCCACTCACAATGCCATTCATGCACATTGCATAATTTGGGCATGATAGCCCTATAGACCCATCTATCAGTAGCATTCAGAGCTCAGCTCCTCTCAAGGACAACGTAGATTATTTTCCTTAAAGCAATGAGGACAGAAAGCACTTGCAACAAGGATCAGGAAGCACTTGCATTATGGATCAATGTGCTTAAGTCTGTTCTCAAGACTTCTCTTCATCTCACAGTGAATCTGTTTGATAGATATCAAATATCTAGTGTCTTAAACAGGACATGCCCAAAACCAGCTGGGGGCTGCCCTGATAGGTCTGTATGACTGCAGCAGCCAACTGCTTTGACCTGAACTTTGCTAAACCCTCCGGGTAGATTGGATATTGCTCACAGGGTGCTTTACAAAGAAGTTTAAGGAACCGCATAGTAAAAAGGATGAGCGGTAAACATATAGAAGGGTCATTAACTTCTGAAGTATTCAAAAGTGAGGAAGCGCTTGAATTAACATTGTCCTTTCAAAAATACCAGCATGAGGGAGTGAGGTAGAAATCTACACTTTTGTAAGCACTGAAAATGAGAACTAGAAGCCAAAGTATCTCAATAGGGTCTCACACTCTGCTCATGATATAAACACACAGGAGGAAGTGTAATGCTTTTGTCGGTGACAGAGGTTTGAGTAGTGTGTATTAAAAACAAAAGGCTTAAAGACATCACAAAGGGAATTCAGTCAGCTTAAAAAACCATCAACATCTAATTATTCTTCTGTGAGCTCTCTGAATCCAGTACATTAAACAATATGAGGGTCAAATAGAAAAATAAGTTTAGCACATGTAATCAAAGCTCTGTTTAAATGCACACTCAGGGGAAGGACAAATTAAGGCTATGTAGACTGCCTGAAATCTCGTATTTCCTCACTTTTAAATCCTCGTCTCTGTTAAAAGGTTTGGACAAGATGACCTCCAGAGGTCCCTTCTAACCTCAACCATTCTGTAATCCTAACATTCTCTTAATACATTTTTTGGTATGATAGAGATATGTGTTTAATCTCTAGATGGCCCCCAAAAAAGGGCCATCTAGGGAGATTATATAAAAAATCTAATGTTTTCTTCCATTTCTGTGCCATATTTTGAATTTTGTTGTGCAAGCTAATACTCAGGTTGCAAGCACTTTCCCACTTTGCCAGCCAAATGACTATGATGAAAGAACACCTGTAGGCATATACAGAAGCCAAGAACATGTTGTACATCCATTATTTATTTAGTTCTCTTCTTTAGATTTTGTTTATCAAGCAAAAAAACCCAACAGGTAGAAAGTGGAAATAAAAGTTCATCTGCTATATAGCTGCAGTACAAAAAAGCATAGAAAAGAACTAATTTTGTTACTTCAGCAAATAAAATAAGAATGTTCTCCACTCTGCAGTCTGTGCAAAGTGAGTCCCACAGGAATTATGCAAGCACATTCTCATTATGATAGTTATGATTTAGATTGCGTTACAGAAGTAAAAACAATCATTCAAATAGGCTTGGGTGCAGTGATTTGGAGAGAAGCTGCCGCTCTGCCAAATAGAAAAAGAGAGCGAAGGGGTGGGGGCAAGGGAAGAAATAAATCCTGCCAAAGTGAACTCATGCGAAGGTGAAGCCAAAATGCCCAGAGGTACAGATTAAATGCTCTTATGAATGTCCCAAATGTGTGTAAGTAAACTGCCCAAATAAGGTTTTGAACTGAAAGCTCAGGCTTCTGCTGGAAACACCCACAAACACACAGATTAGATACTGTTTGAAGAAAAGGATTCTGGTTTGGTTGTCTTGAATGAGCATTTGAAAATCACACTTCAGCATTTTAATGCAATAGAAATGTTTCCAGGCTTTTTTCAGTAACTGAAAATCAGTCCTTTAGTAATTCCACAGCATGAGAGGTAGAGTACCACAGAATTTGCTTCCTTTTTGTTCCAGTTGTTCTCTGTTTGGGTTTTTTTAGTTCGATGTCTCTAACGGCCATTTTAAAAAATGGAATCATTCAGATAATTCTTTATTGGCCCTGACTTTAATGAAAAATTCACAGGAGAAAAAAGTTCTTATCTTAAACATAGCTACTGACTTCCGATATCTCATTTTTCTCTCACAATAATCCCAGTGTTCAAAGTAAGGTATTGTATTTATCATCTTTGTATGGAGCTGAATTTCACTTCACTTTTCTTTATGGTCTTATCACATCGTTTACAAACACTTTATCTCTGTAACTGAAAATAAATGAAATCCTAGGCTTTCGATGAAATGCCGTGATGAAATGGATGGTCCAAAAATCTATATTTAGATGACTGACTCCTGTTTGTAGAAGACATGATAAATGTTTCATGCATATAAACTGAAGGATGATGGATTTAATGATCATAGTCTAACGGGGAAATGTTATTTTGGAATAATTAAGTGTTCTGTCATTTGCAAGTCTAAATAGTCCGTTGTTAGATTGTGCTTTTGTCTGTCAACAAACCATTTCGTTTTGTGAGGGTTATTTATCATTAAAACAATTGATGCAATGGAAACACACCACCAGTATGTGTTGTTAACAACACATTTTGTGAGACCTTGATTTGGATCCATATTTCAGGGATGGTTAATTGACGTATGTTTCTGTCTTATAGAAGAAATATATGACAAGAACCACTGAAGGACTGAAGGTAGCTTTCTCATTTGAAGTGTGACATGTGAATTGTATTTGTTGTCCTTCCTAGAAATATTTTCGAAGTTAAAAATATCTTGGTTTTAAGGCTCACATGTGCAAGCAGATTACACTGGGGTGTACTGCCCAGTCTCCAGTTGTTGATCCAAAAGGGAGCAAGTATGTGCAGATCATGATGTGTATCTGCTGGCTCTTATAGCTGTCCTGGATACCTCAGATGGTGTCTCAAATGGACATCTCTGTTTAGACAGGTTAATCTCACCATGAGGAGTACCTCAATGGGAAATATAGTCTGCCTATGCTATTTTACAATTTTTAATATCTGCATCAACTGCAATCAAGACAGCTACAGTATTCTGATTTCTCCTGTTGTGCACACACTATTTTTATTGACTCTGTGTACAGAATTGAATGTGACTGCCTTTTTTCTTGACACTCAATACTAAAGCAAATAATAAAGAATATAATTGTTGGAAAGCAATAGGAAAAGGGATTTATTTTGACAAAAAAATAATCAGTGGCTATACATTTGGGTGTGTGAGAATAGTGTTTAATATTTAGTATCTGAATGATTGTCACAGCATGGGAAGGTATAAACCAAAGATTAATTTTAACTTTAATCACAAACACTATTTCCTAGGTTGCATGATATTTATAAACATTAAACCGCCTCATGTATCTTCTTGTTTCCTGATTCTAATAGCCAGCAATTTTTTACCACTCAATCCTAAAACAGCTTTAAAAGCATTTGGTATCTTTTCTTCATGTTATAGATTAAGGACTGAAGCATATGAAGGTGAGGTGATTTGCCCAGGATCACTGATAAAATTTAACCAAAGGCCTCGATCTCCTGACTCCCCACTCTGTGCTCTGGTCAGTGGTGCCTCTGTGAAATGTCCTGTCACACCAGTTTCTATATTTTGCCAGACATGGAAGTCTTTTATACAATTCTCAGAAGTAACAGTTTCTCCTTTTTACTGGCCAGTAAATTACTTTTGCCATGAGTTTCTACTGTCTGCATTCATACATCTGCAAGGCTTGTGAGCCCTACTAGTGAAGTAGAAATCTCAGCATGCACAACTGTGGAAGCTGTGAAACAGATATATCCGATCATCAATGATTTGCCCTGAGCTGCCGGAAGAAGAGAAGTATTGAATCAATGGGTTCAATGGTTCACATCTCAACAGAACTGACTGATATATTGTGGCATATATATATAAGTCTCAAAACTCTTTAGAGATTCTTCTAGCACTTTTCCCCATGAGAGAGTCTTCTGCGTCACTGCTTTCCAGGTCATTTTCTTAATCCTGGGTGTAGACAGTAAAGAATGTCTTCAGCAGACACTTGAGAAAAGGAAAAGGGGAGGCAAGAGGGAAGCACGTCTACTCCAAAAGAACTTTCGATAGAAGAGTATTGAAGGGATTTGGTTTCTTCTTTTTCAAGAACAAACCTTGTTTGGACTTTTTGTACTGAAGGACTTTTTCTTAGTCCTAAAATATACTAAACCCTGATATTCATCATAAGCCTTGATTTAATAAATGGATGGAATTTATCAGGCTTAGGTTACATTTTGTTTCTTAAAAAGCCTTTTGGCATGATTTTTTTTAATTGTTCCACAAATGTATGTAAGGTGAGCAATTATTTAGATGCATTGTACTGATGAGACGAATACCCTGGGGCTTCAACACTGCTTTCAGTATGTAATTTTGTTGCAATATAATTCTCCATCTGTCTTTTTTTGCCATAATATCCATTCCTCATTAATA
Source organism: Charadrius vociferus (assembly GCF_000708025.1). NCBI lineage: Eukaryota > Metazoa > Chordata > Aves > Charadriiformes > Charadriidae > Charadrius > Charadrius vociferus. The sequence continues at coordinate 3,806,932 of NW_009646945.1, forward strand.
TAAATTCTTTATTTATGGGAATAATCTATCCAATTCTATGCTCTATAGCCTAATTAACTAACAAAGATAAACGTTGTTTCTTTTGGAGCAGACTTCCCTGAGACCCTGGATTTCAACTCCATAAAGCCAGGACCATAGAAATCAGACATGCTTTGGGGAGCACCACCCTGAACTCAGAGCTATTACCTTGAAATTAAAGCCAGTAAGGGAGGCTGCTCCAATTGTCAACAAGCACAGTTCCTTAATGTCAGTAGTGTAGGATAAAGAACCAATGGGGCAACGTCTGATCTGACCCCTCAGCCTACGCTGGTCATGCTGAGGCTGCTTCCTGGATACACAAGGACCTGGTTGCTGCCAGAGCATTCATTGCTCAACTCCTTGATCGTCCCAGAATATGGGCCTTCGTGCCAGTCTTCCAGCCAATGGAAGAAATTGCCACTTTCAAGGGAAAAATAATTTCTAGTCTCTCACGCCAAAACTGGTGATGTATTGCTATTATTTCAGTCATTGCTAGTACTGCAGGACCAACCACAATTTAGCTAAAGTAGATGAGGCCCAGAACAGCCCTGATGACCTCTGTCTGTACAGATATGAGCTCATAAACATTAAGGCAAACAAATAACCTTTGAGTTTCATTAGTCACAGAAATTAAGAGGTTGAAATGTTCAAGCACTTACAGAATCAGACATTTTGCTGGTAGTCTTCTCTAAATATGGCATAAAGAGACAGTCTGGAGGTCTGATTTTAATATGAAGTCTATTTTTCCTTCCTTAAACAGTGAAAAGCTTACCAGCAAACCCATGAAAATTATTTTCATGGCACAAAGTGAATACTTTGAATTTATCAAGTCAAGGTTTCAGTTGAATATGTTCATATGGTGTAAAGCTTAGCAATTTATTAGAGAATCTTTACCTAATTTGATGTAATTGATGTTAAAGCCTTTTTTCCTTTGCCTAAATATGCTGTTTGTGTATTCCTTTTAAATGAGGATAAGAAGAAACGGATTTGTAGAAGATGTTTTTAATTGATTCCAAAGGGAATACCTACCATGGAATCTGCTGACGAGTTCTGTGGGGCTTTAGACTCCAGTCATTCAGCATCTATATTTTTAATGACAAGATGCTACAATGCTTAAAAAACTGAATTTAAATTATAAGCACAGATAATTAATGTCTGCTTTCTCCTAATTTCTTATCAATAACCACAAAACCTCCAGCTAGGCCAGGGATCTCTGCATTGTCTTAGAGACTCAAATTGCATAAAAAGCTAAAGGGAATAAAGCTTCTAACAAGCTCTTTGAAAGCTTCAGTAAGACACTGCATGTTAAATCCTTGATTTTCAGTTACAGGGTGGATATATCAGCACAATATATACAACATGCAGTATCATTTGCCACCCCTGTTTATTTGGGCATTTATTCTTCCTCAGAGTTCACATAGGTTGATATTAATTTAAAATTAAATAGAGTTAATCCTTTGGCCAGCTTCATGGTGGTCATCCTCTTTGTGTGAAGAATCCCACTAACTCCAGGAGAACTAATTGTGTGACTGAAGGTTGCTCAGGATTAATAATGATCAGGCTTGGCTTTTGTAGTGTGATTTAAGGTTACCTTCGGGCACTAAGAAGCAGAACTCTTGGGATGTTGCTGGTATTGATTCACTGTGTAACAACTGGGCAAGATGTTTAACAACATAACTTTAAAACAAAACCAGCAATAGTGTTATGCATCACATAGCTGTGTCATGATTTAATGAATGTTCCATATTACATTTTGTAGATTCATCTGTACAAACTGTATTTTACTGGGATATGAATGTGTAAGCAGGAATTTAGCCTATAGAATACATACAGTAATCCGTCACTTCTCTTTAGCAATGACAGGAACTTAGTATTTCTTCTAGTTATTTCTTCTAGTATTGACTAGTATTTCTTCTAGTTTTGACTACTACATTACAAAAAGAGCTGTGGACTAATTGTGGAAAGCCCTGAGGAGAGCAACAAAAACAGAGGTGCAGAAAATACCATCTCTCAGGAAAGACTGACAGAAGAGGGGATGTACAGCCTAAAGCAGAGAAGACTAAGGTGCAACACAGTAGCAAGCTTCAGGTGAAAGTGAAAAGAAGACTAAAGCTACATGCAAGTAAATTATGTTCTAGTGATATAAAAACCAGGGAAATACAACACAGTTCTTGGGGATAATATGTTGTATCACTGGACTTCTTGAAGGAGAAGATGCCTGCCAGGATTCGCAAGTATAGCCGATGTGGCCTTTGGGCAGGGACAGAGTAAATGAAACTTCATGCTGCTTGGTAGTCCTACGACTCTACAGCTCTGTGATTGAAAGATGTTACATAAATGTAAATTGCTTTTGTGCTACTGCATTTTTGCTGTCCCTTATCAGGTAGATAAAGTTATGGGAGATACAGGCATCACCTGTACTTGGAATCTCTAAAAAAAGTCCTGTGCACTATTCAGTTGCTATGCCAGGATCCTGCCTATCACTGCAAAGTTATACTGGGGTTAAAGAGTACCCAGAAAAACATAGCAATTCTATGTCAGTAGCTTAGAAAGTAGGGCAAAATATTCTGCTACTTCCACCTCGGCAAGGACAGATGGAGATGCGCTCTATCCATGCAGGCATGAGCAGAATAGAAGTGACCTGAAGCAGAAGGCCTGTTCAGACTGTCTGGCTGTGAGGTCCAAGTGAAATAACAGTTCACTTCTTATTTAACTCCTTATCTCTGAGATGTTTCCAAGGCCTCAAGTATTAGTCAGGTAAAGATGAGACAGAGTATGCCTTTAAAGGGTGAGCAGATGGGCACATCTGTTTGTTTGACAGGAAAACGTATGTGTTACTTGACCCGGCAAATATTTCTTGGTGCAGTGGAAGAATTGCACAAAATATCCCAGACAGTAACTGAAAAGCGTGCCCCAGAAACAGCTCAATAATTGGGATATGATGGTACAAAGCCCACAACAAAATGGGTTTGATAGTTCTAGCTTAGATAAAGGAACATTGTTCAGCTTGATAACTCTGAAATTAGCTGTGCTACCTGTGCTAAATGACTCTGTCTTGCAGTATTACTCATGAGAGCTGTTCCTCTATTTTTTTTTCTTTTCAGTGGAACAAGTTGTATGAGAATACACTACGACGGAAGCAAACCAGAACCAGCGTTTTCAGAAAGGCATTCTACCCATCAGGGATTTTCTGTTTGTTCCTTCTCTCCACCTCTGTGACAATTTTAGCAGGTAATTGAGCACCTTTCTTGCCAAAGTGATACTGCAGAAGTTAGCTATTACTGACTCAGGCCTAGCAACACGCCTCCAGTGTTAGTTTTCAGAATTATATCGTGAAGTTAGTTTCAATCCAAGTCTTAAGTTAAAAAAAATAATAATCTATTCCTAGCCATCATAGTTCCAAAAAAGAGGTTTCTTTCCCATGTCTAACACTTGCAGTGAGATCTGCTGATAGACTCAATATCAGTAGCATCATTGTTGGCACAGAAGACGAAGATATCTAACCCTATATCCATCAGAAGAGATAATCTCTATCCTCTTTCAAAAAGAGATCCTTGAGCTAGTACTGGCCAGTCTGGTACAACACAGCTCTGATTTATGCTGGAAATATTAGCTCTAGTCCTAAAAGCTGTATAATTACATTAGCGTTGTTCCATGCCTGAGGTAACAAGCTCAGCCTTGCTGCTGCGTGACCAGCTGAAGCTCAGTGCCGCTCCAACTGCTGCACCCAAAGTGGTAGCCAGCACTGGCTGAGCAGTAAAAACCTCACCCAGAAGACTTTTTACAGTTTTCTGTTGGTGCCACATTTTCACCCACTAAAGAAACAGACTGGTGTTCTGGAAGTCCAGAGTACCCAACTCTCCCCTTAAAATGAGTAAAGACTATAACATTGCTGAAAATCAGATCCAGTGCCCATATCATGAGGGCATCTGGAATGCTAGTCACGCAAGTCTTGCTTACTCACAGCACTGTCGCCGGATATTTTTACAAAATCTACATTCTCAGCAATAAAATATGTGTTGCTATGGGGCATCTGTTTATGTTTTTATGTGAACTGATAATTACACTGGAGTTCCTTCTGTCTGTAAAAGTGGTAGAGTCTTTCAGTGAGCCTACAAAAAATTATCAGTTAAATGTAAGGATACTCCTGTTTTATACGAGAGAAAACAAATATATGGGATAAATCAGTGCAAGCAGTTATCCAGGCAATAGCAAGTATGAATCATATGTTTGGCACGCATGACAAAACACAGTTTTGTCCCTTTATAACCTTGTAAGTTCATTTCTCTGAGCTCAAGACCATATTAATATATTCACCTGTCAGCTCTCAGACCTCATAGCAAACTGTCCTAGGCTGGGTGGATCTCAGCCTGCATTTCTCTGAGCAACAAATGCCAGGCAAGTGTTAGAAATATGACATCACTCAAAATAGATAGGTAGGTGGGTAGATTTTATATGTTTGAGACAATTCCCTTATGACCTTCCCAAACCTCAAACACTGCAAAAATACAATACTTACTATGAATAAAAGAACAAAAGGAAAGTAAAATAAAACAAACTGCAGTTACACTTAACTCACACACTGCTAACATTAACCCTGTGCGGCAAAATCCACAGGAACAGAGTGTCTCTTATGGTCCACCTTATTAATTTGTGTTTGATCTTTTTGCCCCAAAGACATCCCGGCACTACCATAGCCACTGGTACGGATGCTATTTGCTAGCTGTCCCCTCGCTTACATTCCTTTGGTGAACCCAGACATGCTTCTTTGTATGAAATTTGTCTGCCTCCAGTAGCTCACCCCTCAAAGCTCTCTCAAAATGTTACCGACAGTCCCACAGTTATACAAGCAACTTGTGATCCTGGATTTTTGGCCCTGTGTCATGGACGGTGCCTCTGAAACTGAACGAGGATAATGCCTTTTCTTTAGTGGTAGCCTCCACATTTCATTTCAACCTACCCCAGGTTCTTGCCTTAAAAAAAAATAATCATGGATTTACAACCTACTTATTCTGGTTAGAGGTTTCAATTTGTGTCCAGTCCACTTTTCCTTTAAAAAAGATAGGGTTCATGTTTTCTTACAGCTTCCCAACTTTGTTCTGTTCTGTGTCCGATGTAATTGCTGACAGATTAATGCCCATCTGTCACAGTTCCACACTGTTCATTTTTAGTGAAAATATTCTGTACTTGCTCTTCTGGGTGTTACAACCTGAAAAGAACCAAATCCAAATCCATAATAATAACATTACCAGAATTAGATAAATATCAATGACAAGTCAAGGAAGTATTACATATGCATATACATATGTGCTTTGAAACACCGCAGTTGGGCAGAGTAAATTACCAGTGGCTCTGGGATAAGGCTCTAGGAAAGCAACCACAAAGCTGGGGAGCAAAGACCTTAGAAATACAGGAAGGGTAGGGGGCCAAAGACCCGGCAGACAGACACATGGATGGTCATTGATACAGACATGCGTAGCAGCCTAATGAAGCTGCCCATGCACCAGTACAGGTTAGGGGTCGACCTGCTGGAAAGCAGCTCTGTAGAGAGAGACCTGGGAGTCCTGGTGGACAACAAGTTGACCAATGTGCCCTTGTGGCCAAGAAGGCCAATGGTATCCTGGGGTGCATTAAAAAAAGCATGGCCAGCAGGTCAAGGGAGGTTATTCTCTCCCTCTACTCTGCCCTGGTGAGGCCACATGTGGAGTACTGTGTCCAGTTCGGGCTCCCCAGTTCAGGAAAGGCAGGGAACAACTGGAGAGAGTCCAGTGGAGCACTACAAAGATGCAAGGGACTGGAGCATCTCGTTTATGAGAAAAGTCTGAGAGACCCGGCGCTGTTTGGCCTGGAGAAGGCTGAGAGGAGATCTCATCAATGCTTATTAATATCTACAGGCAGGTGCCAAGAGGATGAGGCCAGATTCTTTTCAGTGATGCCCAGCAACAGGACAAGGGGCAAAGGGCACAAACTGGAACACAGGAAATTCCATCTCAACATGAGGAAAAACTTCTTTATTTTGAGGGTGACAGAGCACTGGAACAGGCTGCCAGAGAGGTTGTGGAGTCTCCATCTCTGGAGATATTCAAAACCTGCCTGAATGCATTCCTTCCAACCTGCTCTAGGTGAACCTGCTTTGGCAGGAGGGTTGGGGTGATATCCAGAGGTCCCTTTCCAACACCTACCATTCTGTGATAATGGATAGCATAGGTGGAGTATCTTTAAAATCTATCTATAAGACAGCCACAAAAGCAATTGATTGCTTTTATCCCATACTTAAGAATCAGGTGTGCAGAACATATGGCTCAGATCCTGTCCTGAAGTCCTGTCTTAGTGCTATGGTAGTAGCACGATAGTACTTAGTACTATGGTAATACTGTCTTACTACCATAAACGTAACTGTTATTTGGTACCTGATTGTGCATGACTGATCTGGTTACCTACTTTTGAGGGCTGGCTGTTGATTCTGCAAGCAACAATTGATGGAGGATGTAGGCAATCTGGGAAATTGAGTATTACTGAAAATCTGCCATGAGGAAGGAAGCATCCTCTATCTTGCTGTCATGATCTAGCTGCAATTTCACAATAGTCCAAGTTCCTAACTGAAACATTTGTCTTTTCTCCTTCAGCATTTGGTACTAACAGTTTTAAGTATCCAAACAGTCTATGTAATTGGGAATCTGTTAGCCAAGAGGTAGTAGAAAAAAATGATCAACGGATTGAAAAGATCACAACCTTTGTTTCGTCATCTCTAGGACATGGAAAAGTGAATTCTGAACTAGAAGCACGTATGTCACAATGAGGTCCAAATCCATGGACAGAAGATGTTTTCCATGGGTCGTTAGAAAACGCAAAATGAATTCTTGAAGTCTAACTGTTAATATGAAATGAGAAATTCAGTTACAAGGATCCAATCGGTTCAAATGATGAGCCATTTGGGTATTGCAGTGTACAGGAGAAGAAACCAGAGGTAGGATAGAAGATGCTGAAAATAAAACCAAAGAAGCCAAAGAAACAAAAAATGGGATAAAAGAATAAAATAAAATAAAAAAAGTAGGATAAAAGAAACTGAAGATCAAACAAAAGAATATTAAATACAATTAGAACCAAAGCCCAGAAGATGGATTATGGGAGTTGAAACAGAAGACAGAAGAAAATAAACCCAGGTAATGTAACACAACAGGATTCTGCGCAGCAGAAATGCTGAGGTTTCTAGAAAAAGGAACAAAATACAGAAAAAAAAGAGTAACCAATTCCCATAAGAGGAAGCAAGAACTAAACCAAAAATTAAGTGAAGCTCAGGCCACTTTTCAAGTTGCCCTGGAAGATAAAAAGAGAAATGAGAGGAGAAATCTGATCACATGCTGTGTTACCAGGAAATGTGACAGTTTGAAAACATTTTTTTAAAATACCAACTATAAAATATAAGCATCAAAAATAGGTATTGCAACAGTTGTACAAGTGGGGAATAACTTAATTTGAATGGAGATGTCTGGTATGACCCAAATTTTGTAGGACTTAATGAAATTCCACAAGAATATAATACATTCTCCTCATTAAGAAGAGAATGCAAATTAGTAACATTAAAGCAAGCTCAAGAAACAATACAACTAGTGATCACCAAATTAATTTCCAAACCAAGGACAAATGAAGAAATCACTGTTGAAACAGAACTGGACACCAATCATGTTAGAACAAGTGAAAAAGGACTTAGGATCCTTAAACAGGAAAAACATACAAATTGTTTAGTAGCACTGGAGGAATATCCAGGACTGAACAGTGAAGATCGGTCTTTAATTGATCAAGCAGCCCCAACAAAGTTCATCTGGGCTTTAATTACTCAAAAATGCAAAGTAATCCAAAAGGTGAAAGTGTATTAAGGAAGGGAACTTGGCAGGTCTGACAGTTCATTTGAGGTGCTGGTAAATTGTTGATAAGTTGTTTCACACTGCAGAACAAAGGGCAAATTAAAATGGCCAAGGTATATACACCAAAAAAAAAAGAAATTACTCGAGACTGCCACCAGGTTAGTGATTGAGAACATTGGGGACTACTTATAAAGAGGGTTTCAAACTAGCTGTGTATGAAGGGCTAAACCACGCTGAGAAGATGACTAAGCCCAGCAAATCCTGCAACAATGAAATTAGAGAATTTTGTAGATATTATTTGAAGACTTAAAGAAATTTTAAAAGAAGGATGTGAGACTTAAAAACCTACCAGGCTAATAAGGGGGGGAGGGGACACGGGATGGGACAGGACGGGATGGGACACGACACTATTTGAGTGGTAACCTTCTCTAATCAGTGACTAAAGGGTAAAAAAAAAAATAAATTCACAGGTAAACAGGATCACGGATAAGACCATAATAGAAACATCTGTGTATTCAGCAATCAGGATGAAAATGTTAGCCTGGTCCTAAAAAATACTACAGACAAAAGCATGGGATGGCAAGAGAAACAGGAAAGGAGTACAGTGAGGAATTAAATGATTGATTTTTATTCTTGAAGGGCTGTGAAATCCATGGAGAGAAGCCTATATATTTGAAACCACCATGGAAAGCTGAAAGGGTTTTTTCAAATTCAGGGTAAAGAGTTGCATACCTCAAAAATCAACTTAAATATTCCTTTCAACACAAATTTTTGTATTGTCAGTTGGAACATATCTTGGGGTAAATCCATGCAGACAATGTATTAAAAAGTATATGACTAGAATGGAAAGATAGAGACCTAAGTAGTTTATTGAGAAGTGTAGGGGTAGTGGGTAAGACATTAAATATTATAGATCTCAGATCCATATCTAATGTATTTGCATTATCATTGGTGGGCAATGACATGATGAAAGGATTCCTACAGGGAAATGGAAGTTTACACATTTTAGAACATAGTGGAGGAGAGCCATGTTCTTTCTAACATCCACTTCTTCATTAGTTTCAAGTGTTATAAAACCAGCAGAAGAATCCATCTGGATTATGACCTGGCCTGTGTGATGTGCTGGTATGCAAAGCTTCTTGCAAAATAAAATTTTCCAAGGCTTAAAAGAAGTGAAAGTGCAGAAATATCTGCTTTGGCAAATTTTATTTCAGAAGGTTGCACACATTTACATGCAGCTTTACAGCATTATGATTGGGAAAGAGGATGTTTTGTGTAGTGTTATGTTGGGAATATTTTAAAATAAGTATGAATAAGTTAGTGGCCTCACATTTGTCTTAAAAAAATACTATAGAAATAGTAGAGGCCATAAATTCCCTAACTGTGGAGATATATTGATAATCAAAACACTACAAATCTGTATGATATGCAAGCATGTACCAATTTAGTAGATTCTTTTGTTTTCAAGGAGCTAATCAAGTTGCTTCAGAGATGTCCAACAATTGTTCTCCTGCTTCAGGAAAACAGCAGTAAATATCTATCACCATGAAGAATCACTCAATGCAAAAGTTATCTTTTTTGGTCTGGAAAAAGCACACACTTTATGTACTTTGTCATGTGGTATCTTGGCAGTTAGACCACACTTTGTAATTGAAACCCAAAGTTTATCCAAAGATGTTTGGTGCTCTGCACACTCAGTCAGATGGATTCAAGTGCATAAGCAAACATACAATTCTGCCATTACAGTAATTTAAAATAACACACAGGCTTTAGGCTGGATTAAAACTACTCCAACAGGGCCAATAGAAGAAATTATGGAAAAAATCTTATACCTACATCTCCAGTGAATTATTCAATAACAGAATTCCAGCAAAATTATAAGATTGAACAAATCCAGAAAAATGTCACAACATGAGTATCACAACTTGAAACAATATATGGTGATTTATTATGGGATCATGTGTTTTACAGTTCCACAGCATCTAAACTATTACATGTGTTATTTCATCCACTTATTGTCTTGTTAACAATACAGGCTGGGATTCTGCTATGTATCATTAGAGTATTTAAGTGTTTATCAAAAACATTTGCATATTACTGCAAGGTTATTTGCAAATAATTATCAAAACATCAGTATCTGATGAGGCAAGATCAAAGCATTCAAAATACACCGTCCAGTCAACAGGCACATAGCAGTAACCAGCCAACACAGGTCAGGCACTGTACAGTTTACCCAACCTAATCATAAGACCACAGTTACCTGAATATGTCCCTGTAAAGGAAGAGGTGGTTGCAACCTGGACAGAACCAAATTCAAACCCCTCAACAATGCAATAATGAGGGAAATATCTATAATAAATAAAAATATCCTGTATATGCTTTGAAACACCATGTTTGGGTGGAGCAAATTACTGATGGCTCTATGTAGCAGAAAGTGATCACAAGGCTGCAGCAGAGACCCCCCAGGACAACCAGGGAGCAGAGACCTTGGGGGTACAGCAAGAGGAGGGGGCCAGAGACCCAGCAGACAATGTGGCTGTTCATCTGTACAGATGTGTGACAGCATAATGAAGCTGCCAGTAACTGGTAGCATACGCGGGGTGTTTTTAAGGCCTATTTATTATAAGTCTGCCACAAAAGCAACTGGTTGCCCTTACCTTGCCCTTCAGCATAACGCATGCCCACTACATGGGTAAGTATTGTTTGCGTAGCGCCTTTAAAGGGACCTGTGCATTGGTGTTTGGTCTAATGTTTTGTTAGTTGTGTTTGGCAGGTTTGCTTGAATGCTTTTCAGGACTGGTTGTTAAAATTAAATGCATGGGAGATGAGAAGACACATTAAAACTCTGCTTTTTTGTCCTTTGAAGTTTGCAATATTTGAGGCCGTGTAGGTCAAGAAATTCAGAGTTATAAGTATGAACGTTAACCTCAGAAGGCTGTTCACCTCAAGACAAGGACAAATTTGAAGGGTTCAGAGGGCAATACAAATGAAAACACGCTGGTTTAGTTGTGGTGAGGCCATTGGCTTTGGCACTGTTCATTTAAGAGTAATTTGTCATCTGTGTTAGGAACACTGTTGCTGGAGCATTTAATGTGATTGCAGGGATGTTTTAAAACAATTCCCAATATGAAACGGAATCAAAGAAGCTTGTGGAGCTCTTCAGTAGAGAGAAATCCCTACTGAGTCATATAGAAGTGTGTTATAAATGAATATGGAGTGTCTGAGTTGTGACCAACTGTCCATTGCTAGCCAACTTTCTTTTCTGGTGGATTGATCTTTCTTCTTCCAAAGCTCAGCATTCATAAATTGTTCTGGAAAACATCAAAGTTATTTGAAAAGGTCTATAGCAGTATAAATTTCTCTATGCAAAATGGCTGTTTAACAAGATTGCCTCCTTGAACTGTTCACATGATTGTGACAGCCACTTTCATTTACTAATGGAAGTTTTATAGCGGATTTTCCCACTGCTCCCACATCTCTGTTTACTGTTATTTTATGGAGAATACTTTACAAATTGGGTCTCTGAAACAAAGGAAGAGACATTTGGTGACATTCCCAGACTGCTATGTGGCTTGCTAGCAGGGCTGCCCAAGACAGCCTGCAGGAGAACCCCAACACACACGGACTGCAACGTTGGACTGCCCCTACTGGGCCCATCTACACGGGGGTTAATTCAACAGCCATTATGGTCATTGCCGAGAAACTCCTTTTGTGTTAGCCCTGCTTAGCTTCAAATTAGGAAGAACAGAAGGTTCATGACAAATTTTTCCTTGTTATTCATGGTGCAGACAGCAAAAGGATGGTGCGTGTATAGTTGGGTTTTAAAGTGATATTGATCATTTAAGATAAAAAGGAAGAGAGAGGATTGAGGAGGGAGTGGTTAGGAAGGCATCTGAGGCTCCACGCACCCAACATCCATCACACTGTAGCTGGATGAGTTTTGGAACTGATCAGGAACTGACTATTTTCTCCTCTCACCATGCATAGAAAGCATTCACTTGGTATTTTAGGAAACGTCTCATGTATTCCATCTGGAGAATCCCTGGGTAATTTTACGTTAAATGGTTGAATTCCCTCAGGGCAAGAGGTAAAGATATTTTCAATTGCTTGATGAGGGAGAAGAGAGTAGAAAGAAGGAAAAAATATCTGGAGAAAAGACGAGACAGCTAAGTGTAGAGCAGCATTTAGAGAAGCAGAAAAGAACTGTGAGTAACAGAAGTGAAGGAATGATTTATTTATCTTTTATTTTTCCAAGTTATATGTCTTTGTGAAGTCTCTGTTGCAAAAAGCAAACCTCAGGTTTGCCTGATTTGCCATTTTTCATTTTGTGAAGGTTCTTTTTTTTTTCTCAAGGAAAGACAGTAATATTTCTCCCAGCAAGGAAAGATTTTTTTCTCCAATAAGTTGTAAGTGTGAATTAAAATAAAATTGTGAAATGCTCTGACTTTGCACTTTGGTGAAAAGTGTCATTTTTACAGGCAAGTGTCTTCTTTCTGAATAGTAAAAAAAAAACAGCAAAAAAACCCAGATATTTAGAAATATCTTTTCTAGCAGAAAAAGTAGCTTTTGTTCTCAGTGAAGTTCCAAAACTCCACAGAACCTTTAATATTTTTTTTTATCAGTCCAAAAGAATATTTTGCACTTTCCTAAATGTGACATGATGAACAATTCTCAACTTTTGAGGCTGGGGCATCCTTCTGAACCAGGGTCATCCAAGGTCAATGCAGTATCCTCAGCAGTGACAGTGTGAAGCTTATGATGAATCATTTCAACACATGGGATAAAGGCATTAGACTGCATTTTTCTTCCAGATGCACTCATTAAATTACACAAAAATTAGTGGGGAAAAAATCAGTCTTGAGACACACAGTATGTCATGGCTCTAATTGAGATGGCTTGTGCTTACTTCAAGATTGAATTTCATGTAGTGGTTGTACATTGTTAACTGAAAACTGTTTTGATTCTGGCTATGTGGTTTCATAGCAGCAACCTTCACTTTAATGCATACTGGCATCACTGTAATTAAATTTAATTCATAAACAAAAGATAATTTTTAAAACATTTGATTTCTTTTTGTTTCTATGTAAATGCTAACATTGGAAGTTTTAAGCACATACTACGCACAGCAGGAGCCAAGCAACTAAATATGTAGTCCTACCTCCAGATCCTTAAATTGCCTACCGTTGAGGCACATCATCTACATCAAAAGGACAGAATTCCGGCAGAGTGTGTCCTCATTCATTACTGTGGCAAGTGAGGAGATGCACGATCAGATTACAATTACACTATGTAAATAGAAAGGATCAGAATAGGACCTCAAAGACATATAGTCTAGGCTTCTCAAGTAAAAGAGTTCCTAAATGTTATGCAAAATAATATGTGGCATTTAATCTTCTAAGGGATGTAAAGGAAATGTCTTCTACTTTATACATTTAAAGGGAAAAGTCTTTTGTTCATCACATTGGACAGAACTTTTATCCTTAAACTGTCAAGATGATAAAGGCATCAGCATACATTTAAATTCCTTACCTCGGAAGATAGTAAATGATGCATGCAAAAGAAAACCAGAATACACGAGAAATTTCTTTACACAAGGTTTATACCAAGGAAGAAAGTGAATGTAAAAAAATAGGTGCATTTTTTTAAGTTAATGGTAATGCATGATGAGGTCAAGTGGCAAGCAAATCTACCCAACCACAAGCTTTTTTTTTAATAAGAAAGAGGGGGTTTTTTTGAGATAGACGATTTTTTTTTATTTGCTTTTGCTTATATTGATGGACTGTGAAGGTCAAGAAGAGATTGATCCACAGAGGCCAGTAAAAGTTAGAAGTAATTTAATTAGAGTTGTCCAAATCTGAAATATCTTCTAATCCGATTATATACTTATTTCTTGAGGGATAGTGTGTGGGTATCTATATTTGCTATAGAAAGATAGTTTTTTGTAACCTAAAAGAATTCCGTTAACAACTATTTTTTTAAGAAGCAGAATGAATCAAGAAAAAAAAAAATTCCCTGAGTATTTTTCCATAGTTAAAAAATATAATATTTTTATATTAGTTTATATTTCAAATTAATTGTATGTGTGTGTGTTTGTCCATATTATACCTACATTACATAGAATAGTCTTGTTGAGTCCAAGCAAGGGGAGACACTCTTGGTTAGATGTGCCATGTGAGGATTTGTTTTAGTGCTGTGCTACCTGCCTTACATAGCTGGTGTGATTCATCATAACGAAGGACACACTCTGGGACATTTAAAGAGATGTAATTTTCTCTAACTGTCCTAATATTAAACAGACAAAATGCTTTCTGTGAAGAGGAAGAATGTCATCCATCAAAGATTTTTAATCCCAGCTTTGCCATGGTCATCCTTTTAGGGTTTTAAGGGTACAAAATGTACATTAACTGTAAGTACAAAAACTGAGGTGACTTTTAACAACTGTGAAAGCAAATGAGGCATCATGTGAAAGTGGATACGCTGCAAATGAGAGCAGAGAGTCTGGGAAGCAAATTGTAGCATCCACTGAAGGGCAGCACAATCTGTCTCACAGAGCCCTGAGCTGCAGAAAAAGGTCTTCTTCCCACCGTCCCAAAACAGTAATGCTACAGAGAGGTTTCTGAGGACACATCTCATCCCCAGATAAGCAAGTATTGCAGTCCTTCCTAGCACACTAGAACAGGATTTGCCTGAAAAGTGTTCAGTAGGAATCCTGAGGCGAAGTAGACCTGGGTGTACAGAAAGCACCGGAGTATGGGTGAATCCCTTTCTCTCCCTGTGTCTATTTGTAGGACAACAAAGGAATTTCTTAAGACATTAAGTTACATTTTTTTAAAAATGTCTCTCTCTCTCATTTCTTGAATCCAGAGCCAGAAATAGCAGTGCTGAAATTCTGTGAGAAAGCCCATCCTTGCACTTCTGGGAAATACCATCGTTATCTCTATAAAGTCTGTTGCTGTGAGATTTGGAGATATTTTGCTGACTGCAGAGATCTGGATGTTCTTCAGATAAGGCATTGAAAGTTTATCTCATTACCAGATGCAAATCTCCACTCTAAGGTCCACCCATTAACAGACTAGACTGTTGAAGTATATTGAAGTATAACTATCGTACAAATCTGGTAGGGTCTCCTTGACATGAATGTTTGCAACACTGCTTTCAAAAGATTTATAAATATGGATGGACTGGTGATGTTAGCCAACATGATGAAGATGCTCTGTAAACCAACTCTACCACTAAGTTGCCCACAAGTGGTACAGGAATTATTTTATTTTAATAAATAAAGTATCAGAGATAAAAAACCCTGTGCAATGAGTGCTATGCCTCCTGAGCTTTTACTTTTTTACTTTAGATGATCAACTGATACAAGTAGCAATTAAGGGCTTACTTTAAGCAAGAACTGAAGTTCACGTGCTCAAGTGCATTGCCAAGTAGGAATGAGGTTACTCATATACTTAAAGATTTGGTTTGCTATTAGACAAAGAATTCAATATTTGAAATTTATATCCATGCAAATCCCATCCTCATATAACAGTTTCACAAATCAAGGAATGTGCTGTGCTTTTTGGACCTTGCTGCATCCTGGCAAACAGAGAATATATTCTTCTGTCTCACTGGTTATTCCACTGGGCAATTGAATTTCTTGAAGAGTATTGGGCAGACCATGAACTCCTAATGAAAAATACGCCGGCGTGATAACAACTGGTTTTACCTTGAACGTTTCCCTGGATAGTGAATTTTTTCTAAGCTGCTAATAATATGGCTCACTCTCCCAGAGGGGTAAAAAATACTTTCCTAGGAGCTGTGTTAGTCCATGCTGAATGAGGCCTCTAAGAACAACCCCAGTGAGAAGTCACACGAAAGCTTTTTTAGTAAAGGAAAAAAAAAAAAAAAGGCTGGCCTAAAAGAGTTTACACAGCTGTGAGTGATAAAATATAGCAGCCATGGCAACCCACTCTCCAGTATTCTGATAATGCATCAGAAATGAGGCTATTAGAATTATTAATTCACATTAGTGGCTATTAAAATTACTACCTGCAGATTCACAGCCTGAAAATCCTTTTCTATTTCTAAGAGAAGGTTCAATTGCAGAAGGAACCTTTTTGCTAAATAGGTGCACTGTATTGTATGCTAGACATTATGGGAAGTCCAACAGATAATAAAGCTCACATTGAGCTTTATGTGGCTGCTTTGTAATGCAAGGGTAGCAGATGTAATACTTTATTCTTTTAATGATGGCAAAGAACCAATACAGCCCCAATAGCAGTAACAATAACTGGACTCTTACTGGTTCCCTGGAAGCTAATACTAGAAATCCAACTTACTGTAGGGTATTTCATTAAATAACAAGTGAATTACAAAATATTCTACGTTGGTAGGTAATAAACAAAGCCAACAGAAATCAGCAGAAAAACTGAGCCAGACCCATAGAAAGGTTGTGTAGAGATGCTGCGGTGAGACTTGGGGAGTCCTGTAGAGATTTGGCTACATCCTTTCCATCCCCCATTAACTTAACTCAAAATGCAATTGCATGCTGTTTTAAGTAAAAGAAGAAACACTATTACACCAAGGCCACAGCGGGAAATAATCAGGGGGAACAGCAACATGGCAGAGAAAGAACATTTTATTTATGGAAATGAGCAGAAAAAGTAACACACAAGCTAGAAGCAGCCAAAGAGGTACCAGTTAAAATAACAAACAAGCAAAGAACATGAGCTTGGATCACAACCAGTTTTTAGGAATTCACATCACAGTCTATCTCCTTTAAGATCCCATGTACCAAAAATGGATATGACATCCAGTGTTCCTTCTAAAAATTATCGTTCTCAGATGGAGAAGAGGAAAACAAGGGTGACTGCAAAATGAAATTTAGCACATCCCCACAGGCTAGACACAGCAAATTATGTATGCACATACAGTGGAGCTTGAGTAGCCATTACACTAAACACTATTCTGAATTCTCTTCCCTGGTTGCTGCCTAACTCAAGAGGAGCCTGAATTCCTTAGGGACTTCACTTTCCCCCCCCCCCCCCCCAAGAGTTTCCTCTGTGCCTACAGACATTTCTTTCTACATATCCATTTTTTACTTCCTGCAAAACTCTGTCAGTAATGCCAACAGGTACCTGGAAGTAGATATTTATCCACCTAAGCTTCCTTTGGAGCATGGAATCGGGCTCTCAACAAATACAGACACTCTTCTTTTCAAACATGGTGGCAATTACTTTCCTAAGAAATAAAAAGGTGGTAATACCTAAGGTCATGAGTTAGAAGACCTGGGGTTGATTTCTTCCTGGGGATGTTCCTACTGACAAGCACTGGGTTTCCTGACGGTGGTCTCCCCAACACTCTTGAGGCTGTGCACTGAAAAGTTTGTTTAGCTTAGCTGTGCCACCAAAAACACCACCTGTGGGTGCACTTCTAATGTTAAGAAGGTGAACACAGAAATTTGGTTTAGCCCAGTCTGGCCAGCAAAATTAAAGAAATATTAGCTCTGGGCATGCCAGAAAATGTTACTGATGGTCCTCACAAGATATGACCAAGTAACAAAAATATTTGTCAGTGACCTTATTTGTAAAGTTTCCAGAGACTACGATTTTGTGGTATCAGTACCCTGCCCTTTTTGCCATTTTCCCTCAGGCATTCAGACAAACATTGGTGGGTATGGTATTATTCATACAAATAACAGTATCCCTGCACAAGCAAAGGGCTTCATGCATGAACAAAAGTATTTGTTGTTTCTTTTTCACTACTTGGTGTTCATCAGCTCAAGTTCATGCCAGCAGGATGACTCATGTGCTTCTGTTTAGCACGTGCTTAATGCTCAGCTGAGTGAAGCAGAGCCCGCTGTGGCCTGTGGAGCCCAGCTTGCCAACGGGGAAGGGAGGGGAGAAGAGAACAGCTCGTGCCCCATGGACAACCGCTACATGAGCAACTAGCGTAGCTGCCACAGAGGAGGACCAACAGGACTCCACATGATGGGGAGTGCTCTCCCAGACACAGCCACACTTTTTGCAGTCACAAAAGTCTCCACTCTCGTGAGACCCCACCTGGAGTACTGCATTCAGCTCTGGAGTCCTCAACATAAGAAAGACATGGACCAACATAAGAAAGACATGGACCTGCTGGACCGTGTCCAGGGGAGAGCCACGAGGATGATCAGAGGGCTGGAGCACCTCTCCTATGAGGGGAGGCTGAGAGAGTTGGGGCTGTTCAGCCTGGAGAAGAGAAGGCTCCGGGGAGATCTTATTGTGGCCTTCCAGTACCTAAAGGGGTCCTACAGGAGAGCTGGGGAAGGATTTTTACTAGGGCATGTAGTGATAGGACGAGGGGGAATGGCTATAAACTGGAAGAGGGCAGGTTTAGATTAAACATCAGGAAGAAGTTTTTCACTTTTAGGGTGGTGAGGCACTGGCACAGGTTGCCCAGAGAGGTTGTTGAGGCCCCGTCCCTGGAGGTGTTCAAGACCAGGCTGGACGTGGCCTTGGGCAACCTGGTCTAGTCAGAGGTGTCCCTGCCCATGGCAGGGGTGTTGGAACTAGATGATCTTCAAGGTCCTTTCCAACCTAAATCATCCCATGATTCGATGATTGTATGAAATATTTTTGCCTAAGAATTCACTGTCTCATAAAAAATGAAAGGTCTGACAGAAGTGGTTTGGTTTTGAGAACGCTGTGGCAGAGCCCTGACTAGGTCTCATAGACCTACCTGCCCGCCAAATCTCTATTGGCAATCTCTTTGGTTTCCTGCCATTGCAGCTGCCCAGCTTCTGCATGGTCACTGTGGGGCATGGAGAGCCTCAGCATGACCCCACAGGAGCAGGGCCCATCACAAATATCTTTTCTTTCCTCCTTTCAAAAAAATCTGATATTGGGGTTTTGTTTTTGCTCTTTCCAATGCAGCTGGAAAAAAAATTAAAATATTAAAATCTTCTACAAGGCAAAAATCACCTTTTTTTTGGTACAGCTTGTGTGTAATGGACTAGTGAGCAGTTATCTTTCCCTGCATCAGAAAAGAGATTTTAAGGAAACATTTGAAGTGAGAGACAAAAGAAACTTTGCAGGGACTGGCTGGGGAGATCACGTGAATCAGAACAGGCAGTAGAAAATCATAGAGTCAAGAGTTGGCAAAAAACACAGGTAGAGACCCCAAAAAGCAGGCTGAAGGGGGCAGAGGAAATAATGGAGCTGGTAAAACATTTTTCTTTTTCTTCTCACACACCATGAGTACATTTTCAGAGAGCACGAGTGTGACATGATATGACATGATGAGCCCCCTAAAAATGCACCAGAGTACATATCCCAGAAAGCAGCCCTGTACTGGAAGAAGAGGAACAGTCGAAGTATCCAAACACATTATTATTCCTTACCAAAGTGTCCACAGTTAAAAGAAAGACTTGAGTTTTATAGTAAAATTTCGGTGGACAAATGCTGAAGGATACATGATGAAATTCTTCAATGGGTCAAGGGAGACTGACTCAATGAATGCACAGGTCGTTCCAGCCATGGCTCCTGGGAGATGCTCTCCATGGCTCGCACGTCCCCGCTCCAGAGCAGCACTGCAGAGGGAGCGGACACTTCCACAGCAAAACAAGCTTTCCCCAGGAAATTATTTCTACTAACAGTATCATCTGACAAAAACAGTTTAAAATCATTTGCTTCTTTCTATTTTAACATTTTCTGTGTGTTTTCCTTCAGATCACCCTCTTTTAAGTCACCACAAAGGCACAGCTTCCATACATTGCCCATTGACTAAATGACTGCTGCTACTTTTAGACTTCTTGATTTTAACTTAATCTCATATTAAAATCTAAATGAGGGATGATTTCAATTTCTTCTTGGAGGCTGGAAGGAACGGCAATGTGGGACTGTACCAGCTGCAGCTTTAGAGCTTTATTTGGAAGGCTACAAGGACACACTTTATTTCCTTATGGATCTCAAAGGCCTGGACTAATTAGTACTTATTAGAAAACAAATTAGAAATGCATTTTATTTCTCCATATGGTGAAAGCAAGAGCTACAGTAAAGGGATAGGATATCAGAAGAGCTGAGATAGTGATTTGCAATGCATAATTTATTTGACTAATTTTGTCTTTCCTTGCCTATGCCTATGCATTGTCTATGAACAGGTAACAACTTCCTTGAATGTATCCATTGTACAAAACAATTTGTCAAATATTTTTTCCTATGTAGTCTATCGGTGAACAATTCATTGCATGTAAAATTCAAAATTGTAGTGCCAAAAAAACCCCAGATATGCAGGTGACTTGATATATTTTTTGTTTGATAATGTGGATACCACTATGACCTTCTTTATATGAGTGTGCTTGATTTGATTTTTTAATTTTCTGTCAGCATAAATTCTTCAAATTTAACTTAAAACTGCTTGATTGCCAATAAAATTGCTACTGAAAAGAAAACAAGCACTACCAGAATTAAGTAGAATTCACAGGAGCTTAGACCTTATCCTCACTGTTTTGTGAATGTTTGTCCCATGATGTACTTTATGTATGCAGAAGGTGATCCTGGCAGGTGAGTAAACACAGTTAAAGCAATTTGTTTTTTAAAAGTTAATGAATACCCAGAGTAAAAAGAGAAGTCATCCCGGTAGCTACTGTCAGAGACCCCTTATGGCAACTCTTTCATTACCAATACACTATTTCTATGTTTGTAAAAGACAGGAGCTTTAACTATTTTGAGGCTGGAATAAAGAACTAACTGTTCATTATGCCTTGAGTACATTAAAAATGGGAACACTGATCACTTTGGTGATCTTCTTCTGACCCTGCTCAGCAACAGGATGATTCCAGCACTAACACCTGCAGAACACCATCATACATATGGCTACATCCTGGTGATGCTGGAGGTCAGAGCATCTCACGTCCACTTTTACCTCCCTTTCCTGAGTAGGACACAGCAGCCACCAAGCTAAAGCCATGCTTCTCAGCCCAAATCTTGACCTTGGGACTAATTAAGGTATTGAAAGGTGTTCTTTTCCATATGCCCAAAGTGCAGGTCTTTAATTTCTGACTAGACTGCTATTCAATGGGCTTTTGTATGAACTGTTTCTCGTAACCTGCCAACCACATTTTTTGTGTGGAAGTCAGTATTGCCAATGTGCTAGATGTGCTTTCATCATGCCCACCTACGAAACAGGGTCCCTTAGGGGAGCAAGGGCAGAAATACCAGATTTGCTCATCCCAAACAATTTCTCCCATTTGTCTCCTCTGGGGAATTTAAAACAGAGAAAATTATAGAGGTGAATAGAAGTAATTATGCCTATCTGCACGCTGACCATGCAATTGCATGAAAAATTGGTTGCAGATACTTCTTTTATAGCCCCTGCACCTGGCTGACTCTAAACTATCGTCTTTAGACCCCAGTACATAGAGGGCACATGCAGCCTAGTCCCATTAGGAAGACATCTGAACCCTTTGGAAACAACCATGTACCCTTCACACTGCTAAATACTCCAAGAAAAGGCATTATATACATCTACTGGTAGAAAGAAATGTAAAAAGAATCTATGTAAGCATGACAATTTGGGGGAATTGATTTTATCCCTGGATTAAATGGTTTTGTTCGCTATTTGTAGATTCCAGTCAGACATAATCTATTTTATTCCACTGAGAGGAAAAGGATAGGAGATCTGTTATCTTCCTTAAAATGTTTTTTGGCTAGAAAATGCTTCTAATTTGTATGATGCATTACTCCATCGATGTTATAGAACTACATGCTTAATTTATACAAACCGTAAGTATGCATGGATCATACATAGTTTTTCAAATTATGAAAGACTTCTTGACTTCTTGTTTTTCTCCGTTGATTTCCTTTACTGACAGGACACAGCTCACCTTTCAACTACCTCTTTTAACGACACTTTGCTAATCTATAGGTAGTTTATAAACTCTTTTGTCTCTTTGAAAATATTTTCTCCAATATCTTCCACATTCAGAGCTGTTTTTCAAAGTGCCACTTTAATCCTTTTTATCTTTCTGATAACTTAGAGTACTGGTCATTACTTGGTTATTCTGGTCACATTTCACTGTTCTTCACTGAAATCTCAATAGAGAAAGAATGCTTTAGGCAAAATGAACTCTGAACTTTTGTGTCATCAAAATCTTAATGTAAGTATATTGAATACAGCCTGCACAGCTTGACCTAAAATCGTAAGAAACACGTTCACATTATAAAGTTTGCACCAGCACACAAACAGAAGTTTTTGTGAAGGAGAAATTTCATTTCTCAGTGTTATTGCTTACAACCCTGGGTACTTACTAAATGTAATAATAAAAAAAAGTTTGAAAATATTTATATAAAATCCAAGAATGGCAATGCAGAGAAGATAACAATAAGAACTTCCTGCTGCCTCCTGTACAAATCATAATGCTTTATACTGTTCATAAACTATTAAATGATTTGGCTTTTTACAATTACAAAGCTAGGACATTGTCTTCATGTGCCACATTTGAATACTTACAGGTCATGATGACACCATAAAAGTTAATGTGCATACTCTTTTTTAAATACCATTACTACTCCAAGGAAGCAGCGCCTATCATAAAATTGTGTTTAAATTAAAAAGAGATATTAGTACGAGTTAAAGCATCCTTTTCTCTTTCATTCTCTTTATACTTCATCCCTCAGGGTTCATCAGAAAACTACTTGTTTTCTAAAATAGCGATTTCTGACATAGGTACTTTGTCTCATACTTTTCACATATATCCCCACATCATTATTCCATTAAATCACCATTTCTGTAGCGGATTTTGTCTTCTCCGCTTCACCTTCCGCATTAGTTATCAAACCTGCTGCTCCCTTCTGGTACAGACCAATTTCTCACAGCTTAATACTCAAATTATTATCTTAAAATTCCTAAAATGCAGCTCCACCATGGCTTAGCCACTTTTGCCGCTTTTAAAATCGCTACTTATTAATGTTAATCATGTTAGAATGCAGGGTTTTCTTAACTAGTATAAGCGCTTAAGTTTTTAATCTGAGTCTCTTTTTCCCCCCTCACAAATTTCCAGAAAATTGCTAGGATTAAAATACCATAAAGATTTTCTTTCAACTCATGTGAGCCTGTAGCCCAGATTGCTTAGGAGAGAATCTTTTATGCCATTCAAAGAACATATGTGCAGACTGATGTAAAGCACGATCTGTAGTACATGTGTGCCCACTCCATCAGGACATTTGCACATCTTGCATGCTGCAGTTAATAAAAATGTAAGAACTGAGGGAATTGTGTCACAAGCAACTATTTCTTCCCTTCAAATTCATCATGTATCTATGTCATCACCCATCTTTTATACGCCTTTTGAGCATCACCCTAGGTGAAATATATACAGCTTTTAAGCTGTGCAGAGCCTAAAGGGTAGTGAAAGCAAGGTCTCCATTCACAAGAACAAAGGTGACCCTACAGGGCAAGCCAAGCCTACCTACTTCATTGCAGTTAATTGCCTGGGGGAAAAGAGATGGACAAACAAAGTCTTCACCCTCAGTGCTCTCCAAGACAAGCAATGCCTCCACCTGTAGTCACACAGCTGGGACTGGAAGAGATAAATGTGACCTCTTCTCTGGTAATATGTCAGTCAGTTTAAGCAGCAGCAGTTTTGAAGTTTGAGGAAAGGCTTCATTTTGAAGCCTGGATTTTGGACCCAAATTGAGCACAAATGCATTAGATCAGATATTTCTGATTCCTCATGAGAACTAAAGATAGCATGTTTGCAAAGCTATATAGCCATTGGTCTTCCTAAAAAATGCATGTCTCCGTACTTGCAATTCTGTTATTATCACATTGCTGAACAATCTCCTCTTTAAGGGTCTCCAAGAGAGAGATGAACATGAGAGAGAGTCTCATCTCCAAGATGAGACTAGATGAACCAGTCCGGAACCTTAATCTGTCCTTCATCCTTTTTTTTTCAGGTTAATTTGAGTTAGGAGAATATCACAGAGACTATTCTAGTCTCACTAACGGTTGGTTTCTCCCTAGCAATGGGCAAAATCTCAGATGTCTGTTTTAATTTCTTAGATCAGTCAGCAGGCTTTGATACCCATGGTCCTTGGTTGTGATAAACAGCATAGCTTTTATGCTTTCACTCACTTGAGTGATTTTGCTCTTTCGTCTCCAAATGTCAACTCCAGTTCCCACTGAACGCAACTGCAAAACTGCTTTAGGCTTCAACTAAAACAGGTTTGGGCCCCAGGAGATGAAAGAAAGTGATTTTGATCAATTGCTCATCTGCCCAAAGAACAATTTCACACAGGCTCTGCCAGGCTATATTTTAGCGCCCCTCCTCTATGTGATGCTGAGAGAGATAATAACACAATTTGGGCTGTTGTGCTATCAAGATGCAGATGACACGCAGCTCTATGCCTCATTTTCATCAAACCCAGATGGTGCGGCATCTTTGCTTTGCCTATGCCTGGCAGAGATTAATACTTAGATAAGGGCAAGCCGACAGAAGCTTAATTTGGACAAGATGGAGGAGGTGCTATTGTGTAAGGGAAAAGAGGCATGGTCTCACTTCTTTTCCCTTCCCATTTTGGGAGGATTTCGACCTGGAGTGCGTTTGGATTCCTATTGCTATTTGGAATCGCAGGTGGCTTTGAGGGCCCAAGACAGCATTTCGTATCTATTTCAGTTAGACATCTATCACATTTCTTCTTGGCTTCGGACAGGGCCACCTCCAATCCATGCCTTTGTAAATTCTAGACTTAATTATTGTGATGTGCTCTATATGGGGCTACAGATGAGGACCAACTGGAAACAATAGTGCGTGTTGAAACCAGCTGCTTGCCTGGCTGGCAGTGGGAGCCATTGAGCACATACTAGATAGCTTCTCTGGCAAAAAATCTGCCTCCCTCCCCATCAAAGGGATGGTTCCCTCCCTATTGAATCTGGCTCCTACACTGAATTAGTGTTAAATGACCTGGGTCCTATCTTCTTGAGAAAACATCTCCTGCCAAGTGAACTCTCAAAGCAATTTCTGACAATATAATGTTAGAGCTCTAGAATTAAACAAATAGGAGGCAGTAGCAATGCTTTTAAAACAAACAGCTCTCAGCTTCAAAATTGGCTTCCCCAACTACTCCAGCAGAGCCCAAATGTGTTAAGCTTGGCACAGTAAATGACCCTTCACTTTTCCCTAGCTTTGGATTATCACCATGCTTATCAAAAAGGACTGGTTTGGGACTCTCATAGTAATTGCATCTGTATTCATGAGCTTTTTAACATCATCATTAATATGCACTAGAGTTATGGGCTCCCCATGAAATTACACTAAACTCACACCAAGAACTCAATCTAAACAGCCTTGAACTTTGGATTCTTATTTTAAAGATTCCATCCGTGACCCATTGCTCCTCAAAATGTGTGGTTCAGATAAGCACTCCCAGGATTCAATATTTTTCTGACCTGCCTCTTGGGTCAGAAAAAGTGGTTTGGAAAACTCAAGAGAGTAGCCTTATTTATTACATTTCAGCACTTCTTTTTCTAGTTCTAGCTAAAACCAGGACCTACAGAGACGAATTCTTAGGACATTAAAAAAACTCCTTGAGAATTCCAGAAGGACTTTATGTTTAGTTCTAAGATGGGAAAAGCCTGTCACTTCTTATTGCAGCCAAATCATCCATTACAGGGGAAAGCTTAAGTAGAATACTGCAGTCGGAAGTTATACTACTATGTATTTAATGCAGACTACTAAAAAATCTTTTCTTTCAGACAGATTTTGTTATCTGTGTCCAGGTCGGATAATGCTATTCCCCATCAGTAGTGAAACTGCCAAAATGGTGTAAGATCCTGAGGACTAAGCTACCACTTTATGAGAGTAACAGTGGCAGAATATGTTTTTAATTATAATAGACCAAGAATCAAATTCCTTCCTCCGTTGCTCCAGACGACCAGTTCAGACCTTGTTATCTGAATACAATATCTCTGTCTCAAATATTCTGAGTAAATAGGATTTAGATGTCAGCTATAATTCTTGGAAGGGAAAATATTTCATTATTTTCTATATAGACTACATATACCAACAACAATTTAAATTCCTAAAGATATGCAGGTGCTTGGATGGAAAAAGTAGACATTTCGATTCCTTGGTCTCTACTTTGCTTAATTGGATTTTACTGAGCATTTTAAATCGGCTGAGACTTTTGATCAACTGCACAACCACCGTCACTTCCAAGAGCTTTCACAACACTACAGACCTGAATATCTATCTGACAGACATATTTTTGAATCTACTAACAGTTCCTTACTAAGATATTTTCATCAAAAATGTAAAACCTTATAAAAAATTCAAATGTTTTGGTTCAGTTGAGGCCCTCAGCTAGAATAATGTCATCTCATGTCTATACAGCATGGTGTTGTTTTTATTTGGGGGCTTTTAACGCTACAGTGATAGTGATTTCAAAGGTTCTAGCTCCTTTTTAAGAGATAACTGCACTTTTCTGATTTTGATCTGTCACCACCTTGCCACAGTACGATATTCCAGGTTTCTTGTTTTGAGTAAATGTATTTTTTTATCATTGCAGCTTGATAAAACAGAAGCCCATTTTGAACAATAAAGCATAAGTAATGTATTTCTATTTTTATATGTTTTCTTGGATATGATTGCAATTTATGAGAAAACCCACTATAATTATGAATGCAAATGATTTCACAGTTACTGCAACAGATTTTGTTTATATATGTTAAACTATGCTGAGAAAGAGCCGGCTTTGATCTGGGAAACTCATTAATGTCTTTGCAAAATAGCAATCAGAACATGGTGTACAGCAGCGATAGTGACCGTGGTTCACCAGGATGTGACTCAAACCATGCCAACTTTGAAATTCAGACACCTTCATGTGTCGGCACACAGAGGTGAATCATAGCAAAGCTAGTAAGGCTTTTCTTAATTAAATTGCTTAAAAATTGTGTTTCTAGCCTGATACTATTAAAACTGTAATTCATTAAAGCAATAGAACCATGGTATCTACCAAGGAAAGGCAGAAGTTCCAGTGAATGCTGATGGTGCGTGTCCATATCCTGTGATATTAAAAAGGGTGAGTGCGCAAGCTTGAGCATTTGGCCCTTGACTACCGCTCTGCATTCCTCTTTGTAGTGGTTTGGACTATTCCTCTTATAACTCTTCAAGATGAAGCTTGGGTTCATCCTGGGGTTAGTTCCACCAAGGAGTGGTATGGATGAGGCCATACCGTGTTAACTATCTCCATCTGTCACCATCCTCCAACATTAACCCAGAAGACCTTGTACTCTCACATGCAACCCCAAATATTCACACAACACTCCAGGGCGTGTGTATACTCTCCACATCACGCTTATTAAAATCCCACTCTTGTGGCTGTAAGGCAGTTTCCTCATAGGCAGCCTGGCCTATGGACCCAATCCTGACGACAAGTGTTGTTAACGCTATGTCAACAAATGTCTGAGGAGCACTGTAGAGCCAGCCTGGGCCTCACAGAGAGAGCAACCCTCCCTTCAGCATGTAAAAAGAAAGCCGAGGAGCGGAGGGCCAGCCAGATGCCCCAAAAGAAACATCAGGATGTTGCACCATCCACAGGCCGTACTGGTAGCACCACACAAGTTCAAAGAACAACAAAGTTGTTCTGAGAGTATCCCAAAGGCAATGTTTAAAAGACATTCCTTGCCTTCACCTTGCTCAGTTTCCTGATATCTAACCGTACTCCAGTGTTTAACTCATTCATAGTTGGCCCAGGTGATCTTAGAAGGATCTAGCTATGCCCTACACAAGGCAGGAATATCTGTGGGTGATCCAGCATACAGGGGCAAGATGGGCACCACACTGGACAGGTTCAAGACCTGAAAGAGGAAGGCAGGAGATATGGCATGAGAAGGGTCATTTCCCACTACCTTCAGTGTTTTCCCAGAACTCACCATCACATAGATGGGCTCCTACTGTGCGGTGGAAACATGCATGCCCCTCTTTACAGCAGAAGTGAGAACCACTCCTGGATGTGGTGGGGGAGCAGACTGGCAAAGCAATATGATGTGGTGCCCCTCTGTCCCTCCCAAAGGCACCCTCCTCCCTCCAGTAGGGTATCTGAAACTGTAACAGACACTGGACCCACTCCCCATTGCTCATGCTGCTGAAATGCTGAAACACTTCCTAGACCTTCTGCTAGCCAGAGCAGTTGGAAGCCCTGTGCGCCCTGGACTGGTGACCCAGAGGAATCTGGGCTATCACCTAATAGCTGAATAATAGGAATCGGAATGGGAAAGGGATGATGAATCCTTTCCAAGTCCTCATGCTCAAGACCCTCCCAGAAACCCTGACTGCAGTATCTGCAGGGTCTGATCCTTAGGTATCAGCACAGGGACTGCTCTCCACACTGGGGAGCTAAGCACCAGGTTGTAGTACACAGGGTCACCCTTCACTTTGATTGCTTCTTCTCCACACAAAAACATGTTCCCCAAAAAAGCAACCCTTCATTTTGGTTAACTCTTACTTTGATAGTTTTCCATTTGCTGGACAGCACCAATTTTTGCAAAGATGTAGTAATTGTCTGTGCAGCTACTAAAACTGTGTCTTACACTAGTTGATGAAACAGGTCAGGGACTGTGCTCTGGCCTGATGGCAACTAACCCAGTCTCGTTTATGCAGAACAGCTTTGTCCGGACTTCCTGCAGGGAATGGTCCCTGGCCCATACCAAATCCCAAACTTCACCCGGGCATTGCCTGCAAGCACTAGCTAGCACTGACCAAAAACTTACTGAAATCATGCTGGCAATTATCAGTAGTGCTCAGGTCCACAGCACAGCCTAATTAGTTTATCAGTCTAACTATGGCCTGTTTATTTCACTAAAATATGAAACTATTTCAAGTTGATATAAGTAGGGATTGGAACTACTGTAAGTTACGGAGCAACACTCTTTACTTG
>NW_009646945.1:3835726-3844300 GCF_000708025.1 Charadrius vociferus
TTACGGATCAACTCTCTTTCCTTGTTCTATCCTTTAGAAAAATAAACTTTTCTTTGGACTCAAAAATAGGTTGACAACTGAACAAAATTATCCTAACCTGTTTTAATATCTATTAAGCTGCATTAAGACAAAATTTTCCATAGGGCATAGGCAAGCAGCAGAGTCTCCCAGAAAACCTTACTTATTTCAATGAGTATTTCTCAGGTAAATTTCCCCATTAGTCACCAGGGAATTGTTTCTTTCCAATGTTTGTAATACCGTACTCTTCAATGGGAGCTGATCACGGCTGGCAGCATTCTCATTCTGGGGCAGTAGGTCAAGAGGTTAATATCTTGGCTGAAGGACCTGAGTGTGCTTCACTTGGCAATGCCGCAGCGTGCTGCCAGAATGGAGCAGTAGATGATAATAGTGAGCTTAACTTCCCCAGTTACTCTCCTCTTCACCAAAAGAAGTGTTATACATGAATATCCCCAGCCTCCTCCAAATAGCTGCTACTTTCCTGCTGCTGGGTTTTAGCATCTACCTGCAGTCTTGCCACCATGTCTAAAGATACTAAACTTTTAAGCTATGTTTTTATTTTTGAAAGCAGTTAGTGTATAAAATGTTCAGATTTCATCTGCAAATATGGGCCTTTGGAAGGACAAGCACCAGCTCGTCTCTGGTCTTCTTTAGCCATAAATAAGCTAACACTTAAAAGCAAAAATTGTTTATCAACACTGTCTCATCACGAACTTCATTTTTTTTTCTCCAAGTACCACATTTACATAATTAAGAACCATTCATACACTTTGTTTTTAAATTTTCATTCACCTTAAACTCTCCAAAATAGAGTGTCTATATTTCACTTGAATGGAGACTTGGAGAGATTCTGAATATACTGATGAAGGCAAAATGTATTACATTCATACTGATTACACCAGTATCATATATGTATGCCACAAAATTATCTTGTAAGACAAAAATCAAGGCAGTAAGTATAAAAGAGGCATTTTCAATAAATCCAGTAAGTTCCCATAATTCTCAAAAATGATATTTTAATTATATTCAGGGAGTGATACTGCGCATGTCAGAAAAATCAATTCCATTAATTTTTTAATGTTTCACCCAGATACTGTACCACAAAGGTCTGGCAGGCTTTTTCTAATTGTGGGTAATTGGGTGAAAGAACATTTGAATTTATATTAACGTGTGAACTTTCTGCATGAAGGATACAGAGCTTTCCAGCAAGATGCTCAGTGTTTTACTAAGGAGCTGAGAAACCATCAGCTCCTATTCTGTGTTGTATGGCAGCTCAGGTTACTCAGTCTCTTACAAGATTGCTCAGTATCTTGCAGGATTAATTTGAAGTGGGTTCTTGGCCATTGGTCACAGCATGGTATTTTCTGCCTAGCTGAAATCATCTTCATTCCAGTCAATAAAAACCAAGCACCTTTTGGATTCACTACATGTAGTTGCCAAGCCATTAAAGTGGGATTTGACCTTTTTCCAGTCTATATGTGGTACCTGGTTTTTGTCTGTTTATTACTTATTAAGGTCTTTGGGATGGAAGAATTTGCCCCAAAGGAGGAGAAAATAATTGAAGGTTTTATGATACGCTATGGCATGATGAACAAGCCATGAAGGAAATCTCAAAAACAACATAACATAGAAATGTCAGGGAGTTTCCATTCAAACACAAATTTCACCAGAATAAATCAATGACTTACTAATCAGAGACTGAAATAATCTTAAAGAACAAAGGTGTGCATAAGATTATAACTACAAGGATGAAAAAGGAGACAACGCCATGTTTATAAATTCTGCAATGGTGACAAAGAAGCTTCAACATAGTAAAGCCAACGGAGCACTTGAGAACAAAAAAGCAATGTCTCTGGATAGATTTAGAAAAACATTGGATTTAATTTTTTTTCACAGCAAACAAGATGTTCTCTGGCAAATCGTATGAATCCTTTGTCAAGGCTGTCCAGATGGCCTTTGCGAATAAAATACTGCACACAGCAGTGACATGCTTGTTGGACAGATAACTTACAGATTTGGAAACAGCCTGTTGGAGAGCTTCTTCATTAAACTAATAATGTTTCTGGTTATTTGGTTACAAGAAGCCAAGGGCCTGGTGACAATTTCACAAAAGGGAAAGTTTTAGCTGCTATGACAACCTGGACAACTGTGTTTCTCCTCCTGACAACTTGTCTGAATCATATAAAATCATGAACCCCCAATGAAAACTAGATTCCAGAAAGGTCTCTAAGAAATGTAAAACCATACCTGGGAAATTACAAAAAATCTAACACAATTATTCTGATACCATTTCCATGAAACAAGATTGAGAAGATTGTGAGATGTGTTGAAAACTGTGTTGATTATTGTTTAGAAACTTCTTTAGAAAACTTTTTTTCGCACGAGGTAGGTAAAAATTATTAAGTCAGCCTTCCTCAAAACAGGAGTTCTTCAGTTGAATTTATTGGCAACTAAATGGTCCTAATACAGATAAAAAAGCAGTAGAAAAGACAGGAGGGAGGAAAAAAACAAACACAAGGAATTTCCAAGAAAGCTGACGCCTTTTAAAACATAATTTCCTATTCAGTAAGCCCTTGTTCAAGCTCTCTTTTACTTTATTTTTCTTTTTGTTTATTTTCCTTTTTCTAGTTATATACCAGAGAGTCTGCCAGTCCAATTTTCTATCACCCCCATTGAGTTTCTCTGCCATCCCCCTACTGCATTGTACAAATTCAGATTAAAAAAAAAATGCCCACCCATATTCCATAGCCAAAATGTCTTTCTGTTTTAACTGCATCTTCTTGATAAAGTAACAAAACAAAATATTACTCTGTAGTTGTTTTTTCAAAGCAATTTCACAAGACACAACATTTCAGAGCAATCTTTTTTTTCTACAAGCATAGCAATAAGGAGAAAATACCAAAAGAAACCAACGTTCTGAATATGAACCCATCAGAACAGACCAGTTATATTTCTTACTTTCCACTTTCAAGCCCCAGTATGAAACAAAATTACCCATGTAGAGCCTAAGAGCTCCTTCCACATCTCAGTCCATATTCTTAAGGTGCAAGGCCAACAACAGCAGACAGATAAACTAATTATATTTAATTTATTTGAATAATACTCCTACCATTATATGTAATCACCTGAATAAAGATCTGTGTGTTGGGGGTTGCTTCCATCTCCTCCAACGAAGCTAACTGGCTGGAGGTAATCCATTGCCTAAGAGTTAATCCCTTTGAATGCGATTCCCTGAATTTCTAGTTAATCCACTATCGTCTACAAATGGGTTCTCCATTTCATGTATAACATCAAAGTATGCCAATGCAAATGTTCTCTAGTTAATAAATAACCCAAACAAGCATTTAGCTGAAAAGCCATTTAACATCAGCTGTAATATGTGACAAAGAAAATTATGATAGAGAACGTCTCTTGAAGAAGATGAGAGATGACTGAGAAAGAGAATCTGATCTGTAATGAATGCAGTACGGCTGCTTGTTTACAGTGATTGCTGCATTGTAGCTAAAGGGGGTGCATGACAACCATGCAGTGTCGCTGTGACAGCTTCCATTTCCCTAATAACGTCGCACCCTTCTTAGTGCTACTCTATCAGATGTAGCATGTATAAAGTAGTGCATTTAATTTTCAATAATATGATATAATCATA
This sequence comes from Charadrius vociferus, assembly GCF_000708025.1. Classification (NCBI taxonomy): domain Eukaryota; kingdom Metazoa; phylum Chordata; class Aves; order Charadriiformes; family Charadriidae; genus Charadrius; species Charadrius vociferus. The sequence goes on from NW_009646945.1 coordinate 3,839,391, forward strand.
TGGGCCTCTACAGATGAATAGATTACATAAGCAGGACACTAATTTTCCAGCCAAAAATAGAGCAAGACAAGAAATACAAAGATACACCCAACATTATTTTCACCTACTTTTTAATGATTATAGACCTTCAGTCTGGCAAAGACTTACTTTGAAACGAACTGTTATTTTGGCTTTTTGCAGCAGTTATCCTACTGTAAACACAGACATTGATATACCCATTGTGCAACCAAATGGAAACAACTGAAGTTGATAAAAACAAGTTTATTATCTAATGGTCCATTATCATCATACAGGGCCTGCTTTTCTCCTTTGAAGTCAGTGGGATTTTGTCATTGCCATCAATGGAAAAATAATGAGATTCTTAGTCTATATGGGTGGATTTGCTACATATTACTCCCTTCATCACAGAAACAGCTACTTCAGAACCCCTTGAGTTCATCACGCACTATTATTAAGGACACTACCATAAATCATATGCTGTATATGTCCCCCACTTCCTATTGCTGATAAAAAGCAGATTACACTGAGACTATACAAACATTACTGAAGAAAAGAAAAGGAGTAGGGCAATCTGGAAGAACGTGGTGACCACGCTTAGATTTTGGCAGTCGTAGCAACGCAAGCAGAAGAGGAATTAGGCCTAGGATAGACCTGACGAGCTTGTTGTCAAATTGGAAATGGGAGTAGAATGATATGTGTGATGATTTGCCTTTGACACAGATGAAAACATTTGACTTTTGATAATCAGATAATCAGCTAATAAAGCCTTGGGCTGTGCTAATTTGTTGGAGTGGAATGTGTTTAGACAGGATGATGAACATGTTTTGATAAGGCATTTGTGAGATGGCACAGTTGTGATTCCAAGGAGTTTGGTAAGATATTTGTAAGTCACACTAACCCTAACAATGTAGTCAGTGCGGAGATGATGTAAATGCAAATGAATCTGATCTCTGACCAATGGAGTATAGGATCTGAGTGTATTTTGCAATACATGGCCGTATGTAAATTTAAATAATGTATAAATCAGATGGCATGGTTTCCAGAAATACATGGATTTGCAGCAGTTCTTTGGAGAAGGCTAAGATGTGCCGCGAAAGAAGGATCATTTAGATGGATGTGGCTGTCTGTGGAAAAGAGGTGTAACGTGAGAGGACAGGGTGAAAAAGCATTGGGTGTGAGAGTCTGAGTAGGAGGATAAAAGATGTAGGAGATAAAAGGGTTGAGAGAGGAGAGATACAGACAAGGGAAAATGTATGTCTGATCTTAAAGATAAGGGTAAATAGCGTTGGTTCAGTACAGTAAGCAACAGGAAGCCAGGTAGTGATTCATATGGCCAAAGCAACAGGAGAGGAGATGACACAGAAGCCTAATTTTGGAGAGATTCTTGGAGGAGATAAGTGAAAGAAAAGGAAAACATCAACCAGAAGGTTATAAATGAGCACCAGACTATATGTGAAGGTATTAGTAGTCATAAAGCAAATGTATTTCTATTCTCCACTAAATATTTGTAGGAAGTCTCCATTTTCAGGCATTTAATATTATGGATGGGTGTAATTTGTTGTGTTTCTTTTTCAAAATACCAAATAAAGGTGTCTTCAGCCATGGATTAATCATTTGCCAACCTTAGTTTTTAATTAAATGCATTACTGTGCTATATGAGTGCATAAAGGAGTAAACATCAAAGTTGCTCTGTTCTGCTATTGTTAAAATGTGAAAACTGTTTTTTGCTTTGGAATTCTAAGTTTTACATTACATGATTTAGCCCAAGGCAAATATTTTTTATGGCTGAATTATAAAGTTCTTGAGAAACAGGTTTATGAAAGAAGTGCAGACAATCTTCAAAAAAGCATTATAAGCATCAAGTCAAATTATGGAGCAAAGATGGGCCTGAACCCAAACCCCAGAGCTAGCCACTACATTAACTTCTACATAAGCTGGATTCAGATTCAGTCTTTATAACACTAACTCATCCTTGCCATAAAATCCCATTACTGATGTGAAAATGGGGAGCCGAACAAATGTGTAAGCAGTTGCAGGATCAGGACCTAAAATACCGTGACTAAAATGTGAGAAGTGGATTATAAAAAGAGACTTCTGAATGTTTCATTTGATGCCAGTTTATATTCAAGATGATTAAAGATTAAACATTTCCAGATATATATATGTAAACCAAGGATAGAATGTCTTCACTCATCATTTCAGGGCAATTCATACATGGAAGAAACCTGCGCCTGCATCTGTGAACCAGAGAGAAAAAGATGGGTAGAAAAACTAGACTAACGCTATTCACATTATGATAGGGAAGGATGCTAATATACCAGACTCTGCTATATTTCCTAGGCCTTGAGAATTCAACAGAAAAAAAAAATAATTTCCCAGTGTGAAATCCAAAATGCAAGTAGAGTGCTGAAGAAAGGCAGAAATCCTCCACCACGGGCCACGTTAGCCACAACAGAGGCCATTCCTGTTCAGCTGTCTTTGCAGCCTGGTGCACATCTCTCTGTGCAAGAGGAGAAAGCACTGATACTTGAGCCACGAGCATGCTGAAATGAACCTTGGTATATGGATTAGTGGTTACAAGGTAGACTGAGGTGATAAAAGCAACCTTCATCATTAGTCTTACAATTTATCACATTGTACCATCTTCACTAATGTACATGTTCTGTCTGCATTTAAGTGTTTAATTTTTCTTTTAGAGAATGGAATGTCTTTAAAATATACTAGCTACTAACACGCTGTGCCTGCATCTGCAGAAAGTAACTTGTTAATCTGATAGGAAAACAAAGGGGAAAAACGCCATGGTTGGTTGGTTGGTTTGGATCATCTTTATGGCGTACAACTGTGAACGAGTATTTCTTCTCTGCAGATTCACGGAAATTACCTGCCGGACAATGCTGATGCCTAGGGAAGGGAGGCGTCATTGTCATGTGCTAAGTGTAATTTTTGATATACACGCTCTCTGGGTATCTGCTTACTACTTTTCACTTACAGAATTAATCTTGGCTTCTGAGACTGACTTTTTAAAACAAACATGTATGCACACTCTTCCACAACCCCCCAGTAAGCTACTGTCAGCAGGTAATTTCTGTTTTCAAAAATAGATGTACTTTATTTTAAAACCTATATTGTCTCTCAGTCAGTCGCAGACTGCGATGTGCTTCAGGACAGAACCAATTTATCTCAAGGACTGTCCAGCAGCATGAGAGTTTTAATAATCAGAGAGCACTGTTAACTCTCCCCTTCCCCCCTGTTCTGGGAACTTCTCTAAAAGAAAAAAAATAAAGGGGGCTTAATGTGCTACCTATAAAATATACATCCCAATCAATCAAGGAAATGCATAAGTATTTCATATGATGATCCAGGGACTGCCTAAAGACGGGGAAATGAGACTCAACCCAATAACGCAGTCTGACTAGTGCCAGCCTGCCCGCAGACACAGGCATGGGCAGGGCTAGGGGCAAGGGCAGGGGCAGAGGCAGAGGGAGGAAAGAATGAAGTGCACAGAGTGCAACAGGACCAAACTGTGCTTTAGTGCATGATATTACAGTGTTGCAATCACAGAAGAGAAGGGGAATGTCTGGCAAAAACTCAGAAAGTAGTGATGAGAGAGTGCGCAGTATGAAACCAGCAGACAGATTTCCTACGGACTTAATCTCCAGACTTCAGCTGACCTTAAAGTCGGGGCTTCAAAAGGGCAGCGAGGGAGAGTGAGAGTGGAGGGCTTAAACTCGGGACTGGAGTCAAAGGGATGGGGGATTCTGAATCTGTGTATGATTTCTGAACACAGATGTAACACATTTGTAGTTAATCTGTGTGGCTGCAGACTTACAACTATGTTTGAAAACTATTTCAAACATAGTTACATCTTCGGAGTGGACAGGGATTTACTGCTGCGGCTGCACTGGGAGGATGACCCTGCCCCCAGCAAAGCCCAACTCTTTTCCCTCTGCATCGTTCAGAAAGACTTTTTGTGGAGTAGGTCCTCTAACAGGCCTTTTTTTCTGCTGAAGCATTAACAGAGTTTGCCTCGGCTGTGCACCAGTAACAAATTGTTTTCAAACTCTGCTTTGGGAGATGAGAGTGGCTGACATCCACCATTGGCCGCAGGTCATTTTCCTAGCGCAGACCCATCTTTGGGGACCATTTAACACCGTGTTTCAGCTTTCAGCCTTAGAGCTCTTCCTCTAACCCCTACCCCAGTGACTGGATTTCCTCCACACAGAAAGAGCCCAAAGTGCTCCACGTAAAAGAAGCAGTCGGGTTGAGCTAGGTAATCACTCTCCGGGCGCAGGGACAGCCTCTAAGGCAGGGCAGTGGGGCAAGGGACAGACCCCATAGCTGGTGAGCACCAGACCGTGCAGCCAAAGCCGCAGGATTCAGAGCCCACTCTGTCCCTGTCCCCTGGTGCCAGCCGAGGGGTGGGTTGCTCAGAAGGAGACACACAGTTCCCAGTGTGGATTTCACACCGCGTGGGGAGCAGAGCCAGCCCCGGGAGACACCAGCAGCTGCTCAGCCCCTCAAGGGGCTTCATGAGAGAAGGACAGACTGGGGGCGTCAAAGCAGCAAGAGAAGCTGAGAGAAGTGGGAATGACAGCCAGGGCAGGCGAGAAGGGGTACAGGAAGAGGGGAGGGAGGGAGGGAAGGGGTGCAGGAAGGCCCCCCAGAGATGCAGAAATGCAGAGGGGACAAGGACAGTGGGTTCGAGTGAGCCTGCCACCTGGGGGTCCCCTCGCGGGGCTTCCCCACAGCTCAGCCCACACCAGCGTGGTCAGCAGCCCCTCGGATCACAGGGGACGGTGGTGTCCCACCGGGGGACCGCAGGGACTCGGAGGGACACGCGTGAGGCCGGGTGCTTGGCTGCATGCTCGCACGAAACAAAAAGAGCGGGTTGGAGGGAGGGAGGGAGGGGG
>NW_009646945.1:3844918-3845581 GCF_000708025.1 Charadrius vociferus
GGGGGGGGACGGGGACGGACGCAGTTTGCCAAACTCCGGCGCTCGGCTGGTCCCCGCTCACGACCGCTTTCCCTTCCTTCTCTCCTCTCCGCAGAGCACTCCCGCCCCGTCTCCCGGAGCCCGCCCCGGCAGAGCGCTCCCGAGGTGCCAGCAGCCGCCAGGATTTTTGTCTGTCTTGTTTGTGTGTTTGGTTGTTGGTTTGGTGGTTTTTTTTTTCGTTTTTATTTTTTTTCCCCTCGCTTTCATTTGGCTTTCTAGTCTGGGAATGGCAGGGGCAGCGGCGCCCGGAGAAGGAACAAGTGTGGGGAAAGGGAGAGGGAGCCGGAGCTAAATGACAGGATGCGGGCGACTTGAGGCACAGAGAGAAGCCAGCCTCCCTCTGCCCCCGGGACTGCCCTTGCGCACCGTGCTTTCTGCTCCTGACTCCGGCTGGAGGATTTAAGACCTAGGAAGAGTTGTGTGTGGAGGGCATCTTTATTTTTATTTTTATTTTTTCCTCCTTTCCCTGCTGTCGGAAGGGAAAATGGATTGGGGACTTCTCCTGCACTGTGCAGCCCTTACCTTCACCCTCGCCAGGGCTCTGCGAAGCGGTAAGTGTCACGGGGGACGTCGGGTCTCAGCCCGGGCAGGCAGCTGCGGGGCTGGGCTGCGGGGCTGCGGGAC
>NW_009646945.1:3845731-3849160 GCF_000708025.1 Charadrius vociferus
GGGGACGGGGGTCGGGGGGGCCGGCACCGACCTGAGCCCGGCTGGGGGGAACTTTGTGCCCGAGGAGGGAGGCGGCGCGGTCCCCGCCCGAGGATCGCCCGCCCCGGCATGGCCTTGCGACTTTATTTTCCGCTCTTTTGGGTCGTTGTAGAAAGCAGGCTGCTCGTTCTCCCTAGATCAGGACAGCCAATTATCTTAATAATATTTCCTCCCATAGGCAATTAAGTAAGTCTCTCCTTCGCTATCTGAAAGATAATGAACACTTTTTAAAGAGAAGGCTTTCTCTCCCCCCACTTTCTTTTTCCAAAGCGTAGGATTTCAGATTATTGTGCTTTTTACTAGTTGTGTGTGTACCTGTGGGTAGTCTTCAAACGGAGAGCTCTCTAGACTACCCCTTTCCCAAGTCTGCAGTTTACGTGCAACTTGCACAGTGCCAAGAGAGAAGCTGAGCTTCTCTGTGAAGGCTCAAGACTTCCTTCCAAGAGAGAAATCCCATAACAAATGACTGATGTAGCTAGTGTACTATCAGGCAGCCCTTGAAAACACAGCTAATTAAAAGCAGCGTGCTCCTCCTTCCCCGAACAATGCCAGGGCACCGTGAATATTTCACTGCACGATGCATTTTTAAAGATGGTCTAATTGTGGGACTGCTTGACGTTTAGCGCTCACACATGAAACAGCTTGTGTGAGTTTTCCTTTCCCAACAAATCCTGAGCAATTATTATTAACTAATTATCAAATATTTACTTTTGCCTGACTGGGTTTTCAATCAAAGTAATTAAAAGAAGAGAGCACCCTCCACTTACGCTGGTATATTGTTTTAATAAGGGTCTGCAAGTGGAGTGTCATGGAAGAGAGAGTATTAAAATCGCATGGTTTATGATGGAAGTTAATCTCTTTCCCAATATGTTTTGAGGAGGCTGCTTAATTTAATCAGGACGAGCTGCCTCTTCCAGCATCAGAGGAGCTAGTGGTGTGTGCCAAGCCCAGCTTGGGGATGCTTGAGGTGCGCTTTGCTCACCCCCCCAGCCCAGGTGAGGGGTGCAGGCAGTTGCGTCCCTGGCTGCCACATAAACCAGGACTGGCCCTAGTCCTGCACCCTCTGAGGGGTGGGAGGGTGCAGCCAGTGCTCTTGTTGGTCATTTCTCCCCATTAAAAGAAGGCGGGTAGGGCAGGTTGCTGGGCAGAAGGCTCCACCATGAGCGGTTAATGTGGTGGCCCTGCTGGAGTCACCAAGGCCATTAACCTCCTCTGTAACCTACCAGACCTACTAATGCTACCTTCACCTACATGCAGTACTAGCGTCCACTAAATTAATTCATTAACCTTATTTAGAACTAATGGTCCAAAGTCATTAGAAACTGCTCTTCTTAATCAAGTGTGAGAGAGATTGCACAGAGCCAGGGAGTCTAGCAGACCGCATTATCTTATTACACTGTCACTTTCCCAGAAGTCACAGATTAAGGAGCACTGGTGGTAGTGAGTCCACCTCAGCGTCCTCTGAAGTGACTCTGTCAAGTGACTAGAAGCAGCACTGCTTTATTTCAGGCATTTAACAGATGCCAGACTCTGCCATGTTGTTTGCAGGGCTGGAGTGGGCTTAATGAGACAGGATCACTTTCCGAGTGTGCTTACACAGGGAGGAAAAGGCAAGATTCCCTGAGAGCCCCAGACAGCGGATTAGTAAGATCACCAGTGACAGCTTTTGAGCTTTGAGCTGCAACGCCTTTTGTTCTGGTTGGAGGAAAACAGCCTGTTTTGAAAAGGCAGAGCAGAAATAAATAATAAGATAGCCTTTCCCAGCAACATGCTTAGCAGTATCTGTGTTTTGACCATACAGCTGAGTACGTATCATCACCTTCCCTCCTAATTTATGGCAAATAATTTCTATAAAGAGTGTAGGTTTATGCATTTTTGATGTGTGCTTCCTCATTCATTTCCATTTGACCTGTTTTTCCTGCAATAAAGTCCTGTACATTTATAAATTCATGCTGAGAGCAAGTAATGCCATTTTACTTTTGCAGGGAATGTATTAGATACAGTACTACAGCCTGTATATACCATTATTGGGATGTAGTGATATATAGTCTTGCTTTTTAGTGTGGACATTCTTCCTGTCTGTAGTTTACTATTGTATTTTATTGCTCAAAATTAAACAATCAATGTGTGGGGAAAGTTTTCCTCCCTGAAGATCTGTAGAAAGAAATCCATAGTAGTAAAAAAGTGATAACACAAACCTGCATTGGACAGTGAAGTGAGTAACCCTGTAGGCTGGATTTCTTGTCCCTTTTTATTTTTCCTATAAACCTTAAAATGCAACCCTGATAATGCTGGCCCAAGGAGCAAGATGTAGCATACCACATTTCACAGTCACACTTGGTGATTCTGGAAACTTTTGCAACTATTTTGCTATTGGACATAAATCTTTGTTGTTGTTGGGGGGAGGAAGGGACAGAGGGGAGAGGAAAGGATGTTGTTCTGCTCCATTACTTTGATGCAGTCTGCAAGCATGAACAAACTTCCTTGAAGGAATAAATAGTGGATGATTTCTGCTTCACTAAAACCACTTTGTTCTCTGCTAGCCTGGGTTTGAAGAACACAGATAGTTTTGACCTGCCTAGATTTATGGACTGATAAAACAAAGGGAGGGTCTGCTGCGAATGAGCTTGGATCCACCAAGACAATCCCAGTGGTCAGTGACACAGACCAGGCTTATCCCATAGCTGGACAGGGGGTCAAATGACATCCTTTTAGCTCTCCTCCCAGCTTTCCTTAACGCTTCAGACTTAGGAAGATTATACTTTTTGGAGATAATTGAGTCTCAGACACCCTACTGAGTCAACGTTAACACTTTTGTGAGGATGCAAGGTTTTAATGCTGTAAGGGACACTGTTTGCTCGGGGTGGGGGGCTTTTTAAAAGGATATTGTTTAGAAATGGTGTATCTTCTGCTACCTGCTGCCTGTCCGGCTGCCAGCCTTAAGGATGAGCATGGAGAAGCAGGCCTCTTTCCTTTGGGAAAATGTAGCAGAGATGCCGCTGTGTTAAAAGACATAAGGATGCAGCAAAACTTTGCTCGAAGAAGCCATAACCTCCCCAGCATTCCCACGGTGGTCAGCTGGTCCGCTGCTGCGGGCTGAACCTGGGTGTTTGCCGGGGGATGGGGGTGGAACTGAAAAAAAAACACCACCAACAATAAAAACAATCTGTTTTCTTCCCCCGCCCCCAGATAAGTGCGGTGACACGATCAAAATTTTAAACCCCGGGTACCTCACCTCTCCCGGCTACCCCCAGTCCTACCACCCCAGCCAAAAATGCGAGTGGCTGATCCAGGCTCCGGAGCCCTACCAGCGCATCATGATCAACTTCAACCCCCACTTCGACCTGGAGGACCGCGACTGCAAGTAAGTGCGGGCGCCGCGCTGAGGAG
>NW_009646945.1:3849244-3871705 GCF_000708025.1 Charadrius vociferus
GGAGGGGAGGGGCAGAGGTTTTCTAAACTCTTTCGAAGATCTTTGCAACTTTTGGAGCTTTATAAAGTATATTTGAGTTGTGCCTGCCTGGTGGGAGAGGCAAGCGGATGAGGGTGATGATGCGGCTTTATGGGGGTGCGATGAGGGTGAGGCATCGTTGCACATTTAGTTGGCCTGCTTGCTTTTTTGAGTAAGTCCCAAGAGTTTTAAAAATTAGTTCCCTTTCGTTTTGTATCCCCACAGCTACAAACAGCCTATGGCTATCCCTGCAGGACAGCAGAAACAGGCAATTTACAAATTGCCAAATCCTCTTAATGCAGAGTTAGTCTGGTATTTATTCCCACCCATTAAGGGGCAGTGGACTGCAGGACTGCTAGTCATATTTCCCCCTTTCTCCATTTGCTGCTGATTTATAGCCAGTAGCTCTTCTTTCCCCTTCTCCTGCTCCACCGTAGTGCCCTGAGAGGAGAAAAGGGAGAGCTGAGGCTCCCTTTGCTCCCCTGTCCTGGCATTCCCTTTGACCATCTATTTCCAAGAGTGAGAAGGGGAGTCAGAGCCTCCCAGAAGCTGTTCTCTGCTTTTCCCCAAATCTGAAAACCACATAGGTTGCACAAGGCAACACATGGTCAGATCATTCCCCTCTTCAACATGCCCTCTAATGTCAGCCTACTTGTTTCATGAAGAAAATATTTTAGTGATTCATTCTTTAAAAATTTCTTGAGTATCATGGATTTTTTCATCCCCTTCTGACAACTGCAAGAGACCGTTACTGTTCATTAATGCTACCAGTCAAGATTTTCTCTGCGTGTCAGAAAGAAATTAAACTTAATGGCTATTGGTGTTAGGCATTTAATAGGAGTATTCGAGTTTTTACAGGATTTGGTCCTGTAAAATGATGCTCAGCATTGTCAGGAGTGGTTGTAATAGACCATGAGGTTAGTGTGTTGGACTTAGAGAAAGAGAGCGACTGTACTCCAGCACTTAATTCTTACCATGCACATCTTTGGTCCTATTATTTAATAATTGATTACTTAAATCACAATTATTTATTTCCCTTAAAATGAACTTCTCTAATGTGCAGTATGATGCTTAGTTGCTTTTTGTTGGTTTTTTATAAACTCTTATACATCAGCATTTCAGTACCATAGTTGAGTGATAATGCAGCAAAACTCTATGCTCATAAAACTAAACACTCTTCCTTAAAATGACTTTTTACTGTGGTTTTGGAACTGCAGCTCATATTCACACCATATGTTCACACGCTGACTTCCTATTCTTTAATTTGTTGTGCTCAGGCAATGATTCACTTCCCTGTGTCTTCTTGATACAGGTTTTGCTTTCATTCTGTGGGACAGTGCTAATGCTTTAAAATGTTTGTCTGTGTCTCTTTGTCTCTCAGGTAGACATTAGGAAATTAAATCAAGCATATTCCAGTGTCAAATCCTTTTTGTTCCTTGCTAGAATACATGTTTTTCCAGTGCTGTAAAACCAACATGGTCTTTGACAGCAGTAAAGTGGTGTACAGCATACAATTATTTGAAGAACAAGTAATCTTTGTGGCATAGTGTTGTGCTAAACAGCGCTAGACTGAGCTGAACTGGGTCCAGGGAAGGGATTGACTCCCTCCCTCCGTCGCTCCCTTCTCAATATTCATTGTCCACTCTCCCCCCTGCTTTATTTCTTCCTCTGAAAGGGGGCCCAGTGTGGTAATGAGATGGTAGTGGGTGGAAGGAAGTCTCTAAACAGGGTTGTTTGCACTGTCTTTGCAGTGTGCGATGGTGATGACTTTACCGTTATTTGGTCTATGCTGAAATGCTAATCTTCTAGGCTATGCTAAATTACTCAGCTGCTACTTCACTTATATTTAAAAATGCTTTTTAACTTGAGAGGGATTGTATTTGTGCCAAAAAACTTAGGACTGCAATAATAGAAAATGATTTCAGCAACAGGAATTTGTCAACAATCTCTGTGGTTTGAAATTTCAGTGTCTAGTTACAAAATTCACATTCCTTGTACCAAATATTGGGTACAACAGGAGATTAATGCAATAAAGCATCACGAGATTTTTTTTGGTTTTGCAGCTAAGTATATTTTGATTTCCTAATATACTTAGTTTATTAGCAACTCAGTCTGCAATCTAGAAATGTGCAATTTAGGTTACACTCTAGCTTATTGAAAGGTTTAGCACTGGAAATTAATAAGCACTTAAATATGAAATGCAGATAGAAAATGAGAGATAGGGGAATTCATGTCTGGGAACAAAAAATGCCCCATACAATTAGAGTAGACTAGAGGAGAAGATTAGCTTGCTGGCCTAGCTCCCAAAATCCTCTTTATAATGCTGTTCATTGCATCTTGGACCTTAGTTAGCGTTGAGAACAACTTTAATAACAAGGACCCCCTGAGCCCAGGGAGGGAAACAATGTGACTTTGGAAAGGTTACCTTCTTGTTCTGTAGTGCCAACAAGAAAATCAAGAGACGTTATCTAACTTTTTTTTTTAATATTACTCTATATAGAGAGGGCTAGATGTATCGAAATTTAAAACTGGTGAAAGGTTAATTCTCTGAGGAGAATCAAAAGCAGCAAATCTAAGCATTAGCTGTACTGAAGCTGTTCCCAGTTAGTCTCTTTCTATGTTAGGGTTTGGAATTAATTTTAAAAATATGCCCTTGATTTACCTACTTATTATGCTATGCTTTAATGAGTAAGTATTTCTCAAATGACTCCTAATAAAATTCATATATGTATGATTTTCTGACAATCAGAACCATTTGAGTTGTTTTAAATTTCAAGCAAACACGGTGAAAATTCCTGTTTCTCTGGAGGCATTCCAAAGGACTCAACTTTCACAGTTCTGAAGAATAAAGATACGCAAATAATTAAAAATACGTTCACACAAGCTAGGTTCATCTAATAAAATATCTAGCCAAAACTACTGAACCAGCATAATGGAAATACTAGGTCTCGACGGGAAGTGTACAATCATGTCAACCACAGATTGTTATCAAGGACATACATAATGAAAAAATACACAGTCTCTTTTTAACTTTTAACTTTAATGAGTGTTATGCCTCTTCTTCGGGAGCCCAAGAAACAGAAATTATGCTTGTACTTTGAGAGAGAAGTAGTTTCTGTTTGCCGTTTTGCCTTTTCTCAAGCAAGCCCAAATAATAGCCGTGCGTTTTTGGAGTCAGGAGCACAGTTAAAATGAATAGAAGAGGCAAAACATATGGCTGCATATTAGTTAAAATGCTCCAGTGTTTGTTGCATGTGGTAAATGCTTTTCAGCACTTTGTGCAAGCTGTACGAGTCTCGTGTTGCTGAAGTATCCTACTGTGTAAATGTAGCCATCTTGAATCTAGTAAAACTTTATACCTAGATAATAAACAAGAATGTCACTGATACAGTACTTTGAATTTATGGAACTTTTCCGGTTTCCCAGCAATGCACACTATCAGCATGATAATTTATAATGGTTTGTGACAAATGTTGCTGAGCAAAGAGGTGTGTGGTTACATTCAGATCAGATGTCATTATCTAGGGAGCAATAAAAATTTCACAGACACTAGGTTAAAAACATTAAGAAAATGAATGTGAAGCTTCAGAAGAAAAGGGCTTAAGAAAGGTGGAGGGTTGGGTAGAGAAAGCCCAATAGTGGTTTCCTTACTGACAAATTATTGACTTTGTTGGCAGACTTGACTGTATTGTTTCACAAGGTTTTCATAGATATACCACACAGCACAGTTGTTTTATTGGCCCTCATTTATAGACGTAGAGAATAAATATCATCCTTACTTGACAATTACAGAGTGTATACACAATGCTGTCAAATCACTTGGAATGGAAAAATTGCCCATTTTGGAAACATTCGAGTTGTAGAAGGAGAGATGTCAGAGATAATTATTCTTTATATTGCATTTACCAGGGATTAGTTACACTGATGAGATTAGAGCTGTATAGAAATTGCAGTCAGTTACAGAATACAGAGTAAAAAATACCTATGTTTGTTTATATAGAAGAAAACAGCTCCTCCAGATCCTTGGGTAAGGAAGAAATCATAGCTATCCAGACCTACAGAGTGAAACTGTAGCCCCATGGATCTCCTATAGACCTTAATGACGTTAGAAATTCATCCATCCATTTTATTTCTAAATAATGTCAATGGATTTATGCTATAAATCTGTAGGTATAACAAACCGAGGCTGGTAAAATAAACAGGAGCAAGGCAAGCCACGGCTTAGCCTTTCCTTAGTTTCTGCAAAGCTTAAGCTTTCCTTTGCTTTTGTCCAGATCCCGGTTCTTATTCTTGCATGCAGTGAGGTCTGCTTTGTGCAGACTTTGTGCCTCGTGTTTCTCTTCTGCAGGGGCGGTTTGAGCCCTTTGGGTTGAGCTGATGGGAGTGAAAGTGTCCATGTCCTAGCTGCCTGTCTAGAGGAGAACGACCTGTAGAGGACATTGCTGGGCTGCCCATCAAGCCTTGCCTGTCAGAAGGGTCCTATCAATGGCTCCACACATGATAGCTGCTTTCTGACCGCCCAGAGGTGCGGCTGGAGCCTAACTCTGGCCTTACCAGCCCTGAACTGCTCTCACAAACTGCACCAAGGACATCTCAGGTGTAATGGAGGGTCTGGGCCCAATGCAGCCCCGTTGTCGTTGGAAGAGATGGGAATATTGCCCTCCACTTCCACAGACCTGTCTGCTGTTGTTCCTTAAGGCTGTGAGGAAGGGTGTAGCGCAGGCCCTGTAGGACTGGTTTATGACTGTATCAGTTGTTTTAGTGGCAAATGTCAGTCAGAGCTTCCCAATTCCCTCTCCCTCCACTGCTGTTGAGTGTGGCAGGCAGTGAGGTGCCTGCAGCTGACACTGCAAGGTGAAATGGCAGAGCTAGTAAAGGAGCAGATTCGGTCAGGCCTGTGACAGGCAGGGGCCATATTTGCCCACTGTTGAGCAGAGAAGTCTGAAGGATCCTCTGAGCTTTCATACAGTTCATATGGTTTTAATGGTGTGAGTGTCAGCATCAGGCTTTTAGCGATTTGCCTCAAGAGAGGTGGGAATACCCCCTCTGCACCTGCTGAAGGTGGCTGGAGGAACGCCCGTGGTCCTGTGTTTGTCCTGGTTTGAATTAATGAAATCACCCAGCCCATATACCTTGAGCCACCCCAGTGCGTATTTCCCTGCAAGAGGTAGTCTCTGTCTCAAAGCCAGGCTTGACACAGCCATGAGCAGCTCACTACAAGGACAGTGAGGTGCTGGAGCGTGTCCAGAGAAGGGCAACGAAGCAGGTGAGGGGTCTCGAGTACAAGTCTTATGAGAAGCGGCTGAGGGAACTGGGGTTGTTCAGCCTGGAGGCTGAGGGGAGACCTTATCGCTCTCTACAACTACCTGAAAGGAGGTTGTGGAGAGGTGGGTGTTGATCTCTTCTCCCACGTAACAGGTGATAGGACAAGAAGAAATGGCCTTATGTTGTGCCAGGGGTGGTTTAGATTGGGTATTAGGAAAAAGTTCTTCACCAAAAGGGTTGTCAAGCATTGGAACAGGCTGCCCAGGGAAGTGGTGGAGTCACCATCCTTGGAGGTATTTAAAAGACAGTTAGATGTGGTGCTTAGGGACATGGTTTAGTGGTGGTTTTGTCAGTGTCAGGTTGATGGTTGGACTCGCTGAACTTAAAGGTCCCTTCCAACACAGATGATTCTATGATTCTGTGATTCTATGGGGGGCCCAGCACCAACCTACTGGGAAGTCCATAGCCAGGCCAAAGGAGTGTCATCTCCATCCCCTTGTGTCCCTCAAAAATCTGTCCCTCAAGAGCTGTTTGGGGTTACTGAGAGATTATTTGGGAGTACTAAAGGGATGAAGGCGATCATCCTTCATTCTATCCCCAAAACAAGAAACAAGTATTTTTGGCGTGATTTAGGATGAGTTGTTGCAGTGGATTTGGGGGACGTGATATCTCATGTTTCTGGGTGCACTTTGAGGGCATTTCTCTACTTTATATAGAGCACATAAAAGGACTTCTCAAGGAGGTGCTGCTGGGCCCCAGAGAGCACTGCTGGTGACCACTGCTATTTGATACCCTCTGGAAGGTTACAGTAAACCGTGCCAAGGAAAGGAGTCAGCCCAGAGCCCACATAGGATCAGGGAAGCAAAAAACACTTCTTGCAGTAGACAAGGAGCATATTGCCACACAGGCACACACAAAGATAATACTTTTTCTTAACTTAAAGGTTCTGGATCATGAAAGTATATACAAGTGTGTGCTCTTTGTTACAGGATTCAGCATGTACTTGTACACAAGCATCAGATACAAGTATCTAAAGATAATGCTGTTATTTTACTGTGCTTTAGAGACTAAATAAGAGTTATTTTGAAATTATATTGTTTTTCTGATTACGCAGAGTAATAAAATGACTCCTTTGTTGTTTATCCAAACAGTTAACTCTTGTGAAAGTGTCTATTGTCAAACTGTTTAACAATTCTTTCGTTTAGACTAGTGGTTTGGGTTTGAGTTTTCTCAGGAAAAGGTATTAGGGAAACCATGACCAAACTGCCTGGTGGTAGCTAGAGAATCTGTGCCTGCCTGTGTTTGGGGCTGAGGTGTTGGATGCAGAGCCTAGTTTTGCACTGTATGTGTATGGGTACATTCCCTGGCATAGTAGAGTCTTGACTTGGGTCTCTGTACAGTAGTATATTAAAATTATAATAACAATCATATACAGGTGTTTTTATTAATCCAGACAGTTAAGTGAACTGTAGGGAGAATTCTGTCTTGATGTGCTACAACCAGGTGCCCTTCAGACAGGATAAAATTTGAGGGTCAAACATGGATTCCCATGAGCCTAATCTTTCATCCTTTCTGTGGACAGAGATAGACAAATTCAGAACAGAGGGCTGAGTCCTTTCTAAATTGAAACCCAGCATCATTGGCATTAGCCCCATGAAACACTCAATACGTTTTCAGTCAACCCCACCCTGCTCTCCTCTCCACCCCCTTCTCCTGTGCTAAAGTAATTAAAACAAAAACCTATGTGATGCCGAAAATTAGTTTCTTAATTATAGCTTATTGCAAGCTATAACATTGGACCATAATTCGATAATTATGATACAGAGATTTTTATACAGCTGATGTAAAACCAAATTCAATTATTGTCTTTTGTAGTATTTCCAAAGAATGAAATTATGTCTGAAAACAGGAGATCCATGCAGTCACTTGTGTATGCCTAGACTTATATATCACACAGAACTACTTGGATATAGACATATGTGTTACATGCACCTATTTAAGACTGTGCATATATACACATGTTTATGCATACAGTATAGATTTCTTAGTTTATGTAGAAGTTTCTAAAGTAAATCTACTAATTAAAGCGCTAATACCCATCTTAAGGCTGATAATTAGGTATAAAGAGAAAAAGAGACAGGATTAGTGTTCAGATCATGTTCCAAATGCCTCTTAATTGGGTGTTTGTAATCAATCCTGATTGCAAGAGGCAGTGGTTTGGCAGAATAAAGAATGAAAAAGGCTTAGCCCTGCTATTTTCCTGTTAGTTGACTTGGCCATAGTATTTAGGTCAGGATCCAGTGTCAAACAAGGTAATTTTGTCAGCCTTAGCGATCCTCATAAAACATTTAAAAATCTTTTCTAATATTTTTTCAAGCTAAAAACTCTCTCAAGCTAGAGAGTTATTTTTATCCAGAATCTTAAAAAGTGTTTTGAAGTGAACCACAGCAAAGACTTTGTTCTCCTGGCCTCCATCCACCACTGACTTCTGAAATCAGGTCTGAGTTCACTGTGGGTCTTTCATTGCATTGACCTTGGCACTTTTCTCACCAAGCCACAGTTTTCCATCACAAAACCACACAGCTTGGTATAATGATTATTTCTTTATCCCAAGTAACCAAACAATTTTTTTAAACAGGGTGACAGATTTCCCTCTTGCACTGTGGGAAGCAAGCACCTGGCCATTTCCAAATAGAGTTTTAATGAACTTCCTGAAAGAGATTTGAGAGAAGTTTAATAAGTCACCTGCCAACTTTGGGGGACCATAGGTCATTTGCTTTTCTGTAGGAATTCACAAAAATGTGAGAATAACCCCCTTCCCAAGTCCTAAACTTCCATGGAGGAAATTGATTTTCATGGGCAATATCAAAGGTTTTTAAAAACGTAACCTAAAAAAAAAAATTCTGATTGTTTCTCACACATAAGGTACTGTGAAACTCTGTGATCCACAAAGCTGGTTGTGAACTGTGTGAGCTTTATAATAATTCATTTAAACAGGAAAGGATTGAGCATATTTAGGCTCATCTTGCATGTTAATAGCATTACAAGTATTTTACGTAATGCTATAAATGAAGAATTTAGATGGCTCAAAAGGACCATTGAGAAAATATCTCCATATGTGGAAGACACCCGTTTGACGTGGTGATTTCTTCCAGAAGAAACTACGCACATCCCAGAAGCACAATAACCAGCTGTTGTACAGGAGAAACGGGGCGGTTGTCTGCTGCCTTCCGTGCTGATGAGGAGCTGCAGTGGTCACATGCCCCATGCCTCCCCTAAATACAGATGGGCCGAGCCTCACGCTGAGTGAGAGCCTGGGTTAATCCCTTCCTTACACTCCCAGCAGCTTGGGCTCCATTGCACATTTTCACTGTGGGCTGTTCCGTGCCCCCCTGTGAAAACACAGCCCATCAGATCCGTGGGGTGGGAGGGGGGTTGGAGCATCTCACTGCAGGGGGGGGCAGGCACTGCCCTCACAGCTCAGCCCCGTGCTGGGGCTGTGCCCTGCTGCTTTTCATGTTGGAAAAGAAGATACACATAGTCCTTTTTCTTTTTTTTTTTTTTAACCACACTCCTCCTTAAATTGGAAGTTGGTAACCTAGAGAAAAATAGATATCTGTTCACACCCGTGTGATTATTCTGCCTCAAGCTTTGAGAAATGCTCCCTCACAGCCAAAGTTTTGCTCATCTTATTCGCACAAACAGTCCCCCTGAAGTCAATTAAAACAACAGACTCACTTGTGCAGGGCTAATAGCTAGGACATACATTTATGGCCCTACACAAATTAATAGTTACTTTTTATAACAATGGATTTCAGATGCTTGCAGAGTAATTTACAATACAGTAGAAAGTTCAGCTTCATTCTTTTTTGTCCCCTCAATTCATAAATCACAATAAATAAGTTATCATTTCTTCTCCAGAATCTTAGCTCATAATAATGAAGGTTTGGGACAAGTTGCTAAGTGCATGAGTAAGAATCAAAGTTTGCCTTGTTGTAGGCTCTTGTGCCAATCTGTCATTAAGCCAGACAACTTCTACTGACTTTACTCTGATGTATTCATCTGTAACAAGGGAAGCAGATCAGCAATTTAGAAAAGCTTTAGCTTGATCACCATGCAGAAACGTAGGCTACGCTGCCTATTTCCATAGCGATCACTCCACTTTGCCAGATGCAAAATGAGAGGCTTACATCCCTCATGCTAAAAACCCTTCTTAGAGGAAATCCTAGGCTGTCGCTCCATTTGAGTAGCTTTAGTTAAATCTGGAAAAAAATGCAAAGGTAGCTCTTAAATAAAAGCTCTTTTTTTCTGTTTCACAGCCATCTCCATAATCTGTTTTGGAGACTGAGGTGTAAGATGTATTAACATGGCAGGCATATGTTCTGACTGCTGAGTGTTTTTTGACATTCCCACAAAACCCCTGAGACTTTGTGTCACAATTCTATAAACTTTATCTATTTGTACATTCATATCTGGGCTTAAATCCAAAACTTCTTTACATGCATTTACAGCAGACAATTTAGGTTCATCTCCCTGTATTTCAGATGGCAAGCAGTTAAAGCAGGTAGACGTTTTAACAGCCCTATATAGTCTAACGTTCTGATGCATTTCAAAAGTTTTCTGTTGTGTTTCAATAGCACATACACTATATAATGTAGGTATATAAAATAGATACAAGACCACATTGAGCTGCAAAGCAAGTGAAGACAGCTCCACTGATGCCAATAGTGCTGCACCTGCTAATAGCTCGGACACAAAATACCATAAGCATATCGTATTATGTCCCTTACTGGTTTCCATTATCATTTATCCTCCACAGCTATACTAGATGATAGCCTTCAAACAGTATAATAGTCTTCTTTATCTCATTTCTCTGACATCATTTTCAAGTTCCTTATTACTCTTGGACAGTGTAGCTAATAGTGCCCAAATTGCTTCTCATTCTTCCCATCATAGCATGTCATTATTCAAGAAACTAGTACTCTTCAGCCTTTCCCACACAAATAGCTCTCCTCAAAACTTACTTAGTTCCAAGAGCCAGTCTCACATTTCCCAGGCAATTAGTCTCCTTCTACTGGCTATTACATTTTTACTTTGCACATTTACAATTTTTATTTAACCATACGTGTGTACTCCTTGAGACTTGAATCTTTGTCTTCTAAGACCTAGTCTTCATACACTGATTTTTGTACTGATTTAATGATTTCAATTAAGGTTTTGTTTGTGTATAGTTAAAACAATTCAGCACTGGGGGATATATGTATTCTAGTATAAAGCTGTCTTATGTCAGTACTTTTGCATAAATACACCTGCTAGTGTCAGTACTTCGTAGCAGGGACTGTACTGCTTTATCTATAATGTTTTCTAACCTGGTTTCGCTAAAGTGGCTGTAAAAACAATGTATAGACCTACTTCTGTGTTACCTAACTAGTCATAAATGCTAATAGAGGTTTTTGGATACTGTATTAGTACTAAAGTTGTTAGCAAACAATAATTAGATGGCCTTACTAATTGCAAGTTACAATTGCAATATAGACATATATATGTGCATACCGGAGGACTTACTGACGCATCCATTTTCTCCCAGCTTTTACAAAAGCTTTGAACAAAAGCTTAGGCAAAGTGTCTAAGCTAAGCAGTTCCTCTGCGTGCTGTAACTTATGCTTTCCAGGAAGGTTTTTTTTGACCTTGCCTCACTAGGCAGCTAGATAAATTACTGTGGTGTGACCTTCAAGCACCTCGCTTACTCCATGGAAATTGTCCATATGCACACTCTCACCCCGTGATATTCCATATGACGTGCAAGGTAGTTTATCCCTTTTCTTAGTTATTCCTCCCCCCACCCCTGACATTGCAAAGTAAAAACATGCTCATAGGTGTAACCACAGCTCAGCTGATGCTCTGATTCAAACTCTGAGTGCTCTGAAAATAAACATCTGATCACCGGGTAACTTTTGCATGTCCCCATATGCTCAGTATAGAAAGGAAAATATATCCTTTCTTCCCACATCCTGGCTTCAACTCTTTCTCATCTGAAAAATATAAGATAATTTTGATTTTAATATGTAAAGAAAGGAAGCTGTTTTTCATGGGCCTTATTCTTAATTTGTCTGAAGATCATTCTACTGAAGCTTCTAGTGGAGCACCAGTGATTTATATCAGCTGAGTGAGGAGCTGACTCTACATTTCTACAGTTCCCTAGAAATTCTGAGAAGAAAGGCCAGTATTGTAGCTGAAACTGAATTAACTCAGAGTGATAAAGTTTTGCCATTCAGCAAGACCATGCTTTAATACTCATGTGGAATTTGTAGGAGCTTCTTAAAAGTAGGTGGCATAAAGACCAAAGTCCTTCTGTCATGTGTAGAAACCTTTCTTTCCACCAACAGCTTTAAAGAAGTACACAGGATTGGGTGCCAGGGAACTGTAGCTGTTAACAGTGCTAATGCTCTCATACTGCTTGATCCTGTGCCAGTCAATCATCATCTTTGTGCCTCAGTTTCCTTAGAGAGGATAGTATTTCTCTGGTTTGCAAATATCTGAGGATGCGCTTATTAGTGTTTGTGAAGTCCTTAGAGACTGCCGGGTGGAAATGTAGTGGAGTATGATAGTTATTTCCCATTGTTTTGTATTTGTTCATCTTCTAGCTGTTTTTTTTTTTTTAACAATATACTGCTGTGTAAAAATGCATGTGGCAATCTTTTGACTTTCAGAAAGAAGTGTTATCCAAACAAAAATAAAGAATAGGACTCATGCTCATAAGAGACACATTATCCGTGATGAGAAGAATCTATAACAGACACAGCACTAACTCAAAACTGAGCACCAAACAGCATCCAAATGCAAGCAATTTCAAATGTGTGCATATTGCCAGTACAAAACCAGGCCATTCTGCAAACGCAGCGTCCCCTGAGGAGTAGTGAACCTAGCAGCAGCAACGCTAATGGATGTCTTCTCATGTGCAGCGAGGGAAAGCAGCACTTTAGAGCCGCCTTGGGCAGCTGTTAAGTTATTCATTCTTAACTTACTTCTATAAAGCTGTTATTGGGTGGAAGCAGATGACACAAAGATTTTGGGCCTGCTCTGTCTGCTATGGGGGGAGCATTCCCCATCTTTGCACATAGGGTCAAATTCTGGCTTCCTTCAAGTCAACGGTAAAACTTCTCTCCAGTCTTGCTTGGACTGAAAAAAAAATATTTCAGGATCCAGAAAACTCTTATTTGAAGAGCACTTTGCTGCTGCCAGTGTATCTCCTAGAATTTTTCTCAGTTTTGACATTACTTTCCTTCCAGTGCACGCAGTGTGTGTAGGGGCGCAAAGAGGACAATGAGTTTTCAAATGCACTTATACTGAATGCAATGATGAAATAAAAAAATTACCCAAATTTCTGTTGTTAGAGTACGCATAATGCACAAAGTACTATGCTAGGTCATCTACCTTGCTTCTTACCTCCTTTCAGAACATTTCAGGCTGTTTTGTGGTTTCCTTGTTCTACTTGATGTCTTCTTCCCTATCTCCTCTCTGTAGGTGATATGAAAGCTCACAGTCTCCTGAGTAAAACACAGTAGTTTTCTTTCTCAATATTGTCCACTCCAAGTTTCGGACATTGTAAGTGGCCTCAAAAAATTGTGAAACTTTATAAAAATCCTTGTCTCTCAAAAATTACTGTTGATTTCTTTTTCATTTTCCATCTAGTATATTTTTGGGGATTTCCCCTGTGATAATAATAGCCAGAAAATTCCAGCGCCTTAAATGAGAAGTTTGGCAATACCATGATATCAGCAGCTGATTCTTTAAAACCTGCAACCAAATTTTGTGATACTCATGATAAAAATCATGAGAGCTGGCAATGTTGGATTCTTGCTAAAGTCCCAACTTCCTGATGCTGTTTCTGTTCTCAGTCACAGCCCTGAAACTCCCACTCAAGTGACAGACTTATAGAAGAAAAGTAGAATAAGAAGGAAATGGAAGTATTAATTTGTATTGATTTCACTGCTTGGCTATGTTTCTTCACCCCTCACTGCATGATCAAAACTTTCAGAAAGCAAAATTAATCCCAGCAAAAAAAAAACCTCTCTGAGTTTATCACCCTATTCCCTGAATATACATAAAATAGCATTAGGAGTCCTATTGTTATGGAGGCTAAATATTTTCTTGGCTTCAAAGCCAACTTACACCAATGAGAAGAAAATTGATTGAAAGCTATTAAACACAAGGACATGACTTTTGCCTCAGGAAGACCCCGATCTGCAAATTGCTGGCATATTTGCGACAAAGATGACACGGGCTGCTGCAGGGTCCGTACGTTGTCCCACTGCTATCCCCTGGCAGGCGGGCTGGAGATAAATGAGGTGGACTGACACAGAAAATGCTTTCTTACATCATGTTCTTTTACGTGTTGTGCAGGCTTAGGTTTTCAGGGGATTGTTCTCTTTTAAATATTACACAAAAATACTGTACAAAATAGCTAACATCATTGACATTAAGGGACCCATCCTCCACCCAACTATACCAATTTTATGTCTGCATGTTTCTAGTGAAGTAAGTGAAGTTGTGACTGACTGCATTGTATTTCCTTTGTGGTTCAGATCCTTCCCTGTTGCAGTTACAATAACTGCAGTAGGTCTAATCTGATGTGCACAAGCTGAGAAGTGGCCATATAGCTCTAAACTCAGGGGCTGTTCTGAGGACAAAACTCATTTTCAAAACATTTTTATAAACTCAAGAAAATCTTAATGTCTTTATTCTGTTATTACTTTAAAATAATAATTCCAAACTGACCTGGGAGCTATTACTCAGTGAGCACTGGCCCCTTGGAAGGTTTCAACTTGTCAAGTTTAGCCATTTTTTGAACGCACAGAGGAAGTCATTAAGGCACATCAGGCTGCTGATTGCTATTAAACTCTGCGGAGAGTTCTGTGTAAAAATCAATGCCATAACAGGGCTACAAGAATCTAAGAGGCAGGAAAAGCATTTCTTTACCCTCTGGTAGCTCAAAAATGGATTAATAGGTTTTGGGAAACCTCAAAAAAAAATCACCTATGAGCTAGGGGCCAAATGTAAACCTCTGTGACAAAATAATACGGCTCAGAAAGCTCCGAGCATGTGAAAATGGGATTATAATGGAACTGTCACTGCTGTAACCTCAGCCGTATGTTTCTGTGCTGGAGAAATCTCACACATCTGCACATATACACATGTACGTGCTTATTTGTTGTATTCCAAGGAACACCTTTTTTGCTATATTGCCACTAAGGAACCTGGAGGGAAAATGCATTTTTAGTAAAATATGATCTTATGTAGCTTTTGCCAGAAAAGTACTGCAAGAATTTTCGAGATGAGTTCAGTCCCAGCATCAACAAAAGTTTTACTCAGATGGCTGGTGGGTTTTGCTTGTGTGGGAACTGCACTGAAAAATGTGACACAGTTTGCTACTGGTTGAAGACTTTTGTAGAAAAAATTTTTTCATGGGAAAAACTAGTTTAAATCACATTAGGAAGTTTTATTGTAAACATGTAGTATATAAACCAGGAAAAGCCCATTGTCTGGCTCTGAGGCCAATTGCCATGGAATGGCTTAAATTCAAACCGTCCAGTTCTCTTCCCTCAGAAACCAGAGTGGCGGCCTTCAATTCAATTTTTGGCATGAATTTTGTTCAATTTTTGATGATAAAATGTTGAAACATCTTTTTAATTTGATTATTTTTCTTTGATTCTAGTATGACAGTAAAATTTTACTGAGCTGTATTAAATTTGCTTCATTCTCTCTTAGGATCATTTGGGTTGGAAGGGACCTCAGAAGGGCATCTCATCCAACGAAAGGAATTGCGTTTTATTTAATACAAAAGCTAAAATGAAGCAATCCATGTAAACCCAAATGTTTCCATAAAACCAAAGAAGACCTAGTTAGGATGTTTCAGAACCTTTATTTCATGGCCTATCCCAGCCTTTCTGCTCAAGGAAATACTAGTTTCCCACCAGCTCTTCTTGTTCATTTAAAAATTCTAGATTCCATGTTTTTGTTGACAAGAAGGTCCCCTTCTATTTTTTCATTTTAAAATACATGGAAATATCATGCAGGATTGACCCACCCCAGCATGAGGACTGAGGGGTTGGGCCGCAAACATGTCCCTCCATGGTGGCTGTAGAGCCCTTCTGGGTCATGGGCTGCTGTCTCAGCTAAGCCCAGAAAAGACCTTTTTAAAGAAAGAGCATGAGGGTGAGCCATCTCGGTATCAGAGCTCAGGGCAGGCACAACTTAGGATGAAAATAGCCAGCTTTGGTCCAGGAGGAGGTAAGTTTTGCCCAAAGCTTACCAAGGCTGCAGGTGTCTGACGGCTTCCACCCTGTCTTGGGCAGCCACCACTGTGCATCCCGAGTCCATGGTGAGAGCATGCGGTCATGGCTGCAGCCAGCACAGCAAATCCTCCCAGAGTATCCAGGCCCAAGACTGAGGTCTGGAGAAAAGGATCAAAAATAGGCTTTCTCTTAAGGACCATATCAAGTGCATGCAATGAAAAAGCTCTTAACGAGTGAGTTGTTAAAGCCTGTTCTAGTGCGTATGGTCCAGATCGGCTGCAGCGAGGGGGAAGATTGCAGACCCTTTCCCCAGCACGGCGCTGAGGATGGAGGCTCCTATACTCTCATTATAGCAGGGGAAAATCCACTTTTCTTGCATGGATAATTTGGAAGTTATGAATCAGCCTGTTGTTTTTATTTCAGCGGGGTACAGACAAGAGTTGTGTAAAATGAGGCTGCTGCCTGTCTGTCAGGCAGCTGTAGTTTTTTACCCTGCAGCCTCTTTTAATGTGCATTCTTGGCGAATTCTGAAGAGAAGCAGTCACAACTGTGCACTCAGACGTTAGAGCAGATCTCATACCCTAGTCATTGAGTCGGGGACTTCGCTTGTGCATTACCCTGTGTTTGACGCAGTCATTAAGCATCCTGACCCAGTAACCAGAAAACTGAATTGGTGTCTAAGTTAAAAGACACTGTAAAAATATGCTCTTGAATTATCTGGTTTTGAACAGAGATTAATATTTTCTTGCAGTGTATCTACTTTTCCCAGGTGTTAAATAGACCATTTGCTGTCTGCTGGTTTTTAGGGTTTTTTAAGGTCGGTGTTAAAGGGTATTCCAGCCTAACTCAACAGGGTTTAAAGCATGAGAGATGGTTATTTGCAGAAAAATGCCCATCTTTCTCAAATAATTAGCAATTATCTGTCAAAAAATCTTCTGAACCCTCTACAGTAAGAAAAACACGTTTCATCTTCAGCTTTTTTTGTCTCCCGCTTTCCCCCTCCTCTTCACCTCCCTCCCACCTTTCCCCTAGCATTTTCTGAGCAGTCTTTGCCAAAGGAAACACTGATGAAAGTAACTTTCAGTGGCTGAGCTGTTCCCTCCGTCACCTCCTCCCTGTCCGCCCCCTAGATTGCAACAGACATCTGCCTTTGTACATACCATGTCAGAGTCCAGCGGAAACATTTTCTGTTCATTGTTTCTCCAAAATAAATAAAAGCAGCACAGACGATGCGAACTGGCTTTAGACATCCCATTGCTAATAATGGAGCTATGTTGGTAATTGCTAATAATGATGCAGTGTTTCAGCATGGGAACACTGTTCTAGCTGTAAAGTGGATCTGGCCTGAATAAAGTGACACAGATGGTAACGTTATTGCATATTTCTTTGTAGTGGAAGTTGAAATTTTACTGTGGGAAAAAAAAACATTCCTACATTTCCTTCCAGTTATTTCTTTAATATTAGCAGCACTGGCGTGCTTGATCTGTGACCTATGTCAGTGCCACCTAAGGAACTTGAAGAGAAGTCTGCGAAGTGAGGAGAAGCAATTGTTTCCACTTAGCAAAGGAAGCATTTAGATGCCGTTTGACAGAATTGCTTTTGCCTCCCTTGGCAGAGATGATCCATTTTGATCACACGCAACAGCCAAACAACAAACAGCCAATTTGCAGTAAATCAGACTTTAAACATCTCTGTAGCTGCTATCTGAAAGACCGGTTCTGGAGTCCTCTCTCATGAACCAGAGCTCCCACATCTGTACCTCAGTTGTTCGGGAGTGCTTCGTTGCCTTTTTGCAGGCTGCAAACAGCGGGAACACATGCTTTGTGGGCCAGCTCCTGGGTTTCAGCTTCCTTTGATGCACACAAAGTACGTGCTCCTCTGGGAGTGCCCAGCATCCTCCATGCTTACGTGCACAACCACTTCAGCACCCTGGTGAGCCAAAACCAGTGGAAGCACACACTGCTACTTTGGCCTGACTGCAACATGTTTCCTTTGAAAGGTGTTTGTAAAGCTGTAGCAGCATGTCAAAGATAAGAGAGGCAGGAATCGGTTGTATTTGCCAAGCGCCTGCCTTTGTTGGCTCCGTCCACAAGAGCAGCTACCCTCACTTTTGAACTCCCCGAACTTGCTGCATGTTCATCCACAAAAATCGCTAGCTCACCCAGACCTAGAGTGTCAGTGCCAGAGTTGTCCTTCCTGCAAGATTAGGTCATAGCATTAGATCAAAGTCCTACAATGCCATTTTACACCGCGTGGATGCAATGACCAGCCAAGTTTCAAGTCCCAAGCACAGGTGTCTAGCAACTGTATGAAGCACACATGAAAGTTAGAGGCAGAAACCAAACTTACGAGCTAAATTTCATCTTTTTCCTCAACATTACACCTTTCTCATCCACCCTTATAACTGCCTTCCCAATTTAAATTTCAGAAGATTGCTGCTAAACTTTCCTGCCTGTCTTTCCTTTTCAATTTTCTCTCTTTATCTGGCAATTCAAAACTGAGCTTAATAATGCCCTTTTAAACAGTTGAGAAAGATCCACCAAAGAGGGTTCTTCTGACAAAAGAAGTGCTGCACAGTACTAATTACCATGGGGAAGGAACATGTAGCACAAAGCAGTGTTGGCATGTGTATAGGAAACAAACCTTCATATAAACACATATTTGCTGCAGAGTTGCCATGTAGCTGGAAGTGCAAGGCATGAGCAGGAGTGATAAGCGACTGTCATTTAGAAATTATTACGAGAAAAATAGTGAGAAAGTGCAGAAAGAGCACCTAATTTCACCTAATCCATTCTTCCAAAAGCTGGATGTCTCCACTAAACTGGATATCTGGGCTTCTCCTATGGCTTATGGAGAGGGAGATACCTCCAGCAAAACTACATCCCACCTTAAGACTGATCACCAAGATAAAACATTCTTTTGAGGTGCCTCTATCTCTTTCCCCAGACTACCAAGGGATAACTGTCTCAGAGTATCTCCCTGGGTTTTAGACAACTACTGTATGGTGAAATAAATTCCACCCTAAGTCCTCAGAAATGGCTGCCTGAAGTGGACAGGAAAGCTGGCAGACTTAGACAGCTGCATAAGCTCCTTTCTGTCATGGTGGACACAAACCTGGTTGCCAGGGTTGGTACAGTATTGCCCATGTCAATGAGGTAAAAAAAAATTGCAGCTGTTTGGGAATGGTTTGCCATGCCACAGGCTTAAGGCCTAATGCTCAACAGTCTGTGTAATTGGGTTACAAATGGAACTGAAAACAGAAAATGAGCACAAGACCTTTATGTTCTGTTCATATAGAAGTAAGCATTTTCTTCAAGAACTGAAACTGTTGTCTTAAAATATATCACGTGTTGATGTACTTACAGTGTAAAATTGAGTTTGTTTAGGCAGTGTTACCTGCAGCTTCTGTGGCCTGGCTCAAAGCCTTTTTGAATCTCGCTGGGGTGGGCTGCGAGATGTGTGCTCACTGGTCTGTAGCATTTAAAGTCACTCCTGCAGAGCACATGCACCACAGGAGCACGTTGGTCAGCAGTTAGAGATCTCCTGTAGCAAACAAGATACTTGGTAGGACATAAAGATATGAGCAACATCCCTGAAGTGGAAGGCAATGAAAAGGAAAATACCAGAATATAAGTGCACACAACAGAGACTGCGTAGTTCAGCAAATGCAATTCATTTCCTTGACCTTCCTCATTCTTCTCTCAGCACACACTCAGCCCTGTTTAACATATGCTTGAACCCCACTTTATTTAATGTAGCCAACAGGTGCTTACAATTAGGCACGTGCTTATTAATGTGACCGAATTAAGGCCCAAATATTCCTGCTTCAACACATGAACAAGACTGTTTCTTTTAAGTTGGAGCATCGCACGCTAGGATTTGTAATCACTGCAGACCACACCGCATGGACGATGAGGCACTAGGAAATGCTTCTATTCAGAAGACTGTTCACATGCATCCATTTAGGTCTGAGCTCAAGACTTTTTCTTAATCAGGGTTAAACTAATGACTGTGCCTTAGACAGAGTTATGAAGCCCAAATCCTGAAGTTCCGGTTGCTGCAAAACTCCCACAGACTTGAAACATGCAAATGGGATGCAGTTCATAGACTCCTGGCAGATTGTCAGGGCAGTGTCCTCAAGTATCTGATGTTTTGCTAAATTATATGAAGTCATTCTGTAGTTTAAAATTCAGGAAAAATAGCGGACACTGCATTTTCACTTACAAACTGATTTGTTGTCTCTACCTTATGTAGCTAAAATAGGGTGGACTTCAGCAGCAATAGGTTAAGCAGTAATGACGCCAGCATTTTCTGTTGCTGAGGCCTTAGCCAAGCTAAGGATGCAATGCTAATCTAGAGTTGTTTCTCTTTTTCCTTAAATAATATTTTTATTGAGCAAGAAGCGGGTGCCAGAATGGCCTTTTGATCAGCTAAAAACAACAGTGTCTCTAAGGGAATCTTTCCTGTTTATTGTATGCTGCTGCATTTGAAAAATGCTAGCCTACAGTAGAGCTAGACTCCTTAACATACAAGAAGCAGGGCAAAACAGGATGAGGCCAAAATGGGAACTGTATATCACAGGAACTTGGATAGGCAGGAAGTAACAAAAGAAGTAGAAATTCTTGATTAAAAGTATAATTGTACCAGCTTGTGCAAGAGGATAATGACTTTCAAATGTCAGCCTTTGTGCCTGTTCATAATGATAAAGCTATTAAACCATATGTACTGTTCTTAATTCCATTTCTCATGGCAAGTCATTTAGGATCCACAACTATTCTGTCCACTAAAGTCTAAAGTATTCCTTCAGCAGTGTATTCAAACAGGAGATTAAAAGGAGTGCTAGCTAGAGCAGTGCCAGTGAGGGCTGCTGCACGGTAGTTTAAAATGTGTCGGAGATTCTGTTCTAAGCCCCTACTTTCAAGGATTTAAAAATTCATTCCCAGGATAAAAGCCAGCCAAGGACTGAATATTTATTTGTTAAAATAAAAAGACATATTTTTTTGTAGTTTGGAAGTTTTATGTGTAAAAAGGAATAAGGTCTTAAAACATTTTTTTGCAGATCTGTAACTGAAAAGTAAATCTAGTTCAAAAATTAACTCAATAAGAAATTAACTCTTAAAGCAGTAAATGGCTTTGTTATTTCAGAAAATTAGTTATAGCAGAGATAGATAGTTACAAACAAGTTACCATGTTTTAAAACTACTGCTGCACAGTTGAGCTTGGTCCAGGTCTGCCCTGCTAATGGAAAAAACCCATTTGCTTCAGTGGTAATTAGATCAAATGCTAACTTCCTCATCAGGAAGTTAGATTCTGGAAGAAAAAGTAAGAGCTCCGTTTTGCAATCACAACACTTGGTAAAATGTCAGTAAAGTTGCCTCCAAAACCAGGAAGGCAAATATTGTGCTGGTGTCACAATGGGTGCTCTAGCCTTCCCCAGCATTTTGGTCACAGTGTCAGTGCCTCTGATCCCAGGCCGTGGGATGGTGTTGCCTGCAGACTGAAGCTGCTAATAACATGTTTCATAATTATAGGCACATGCCAACAGATAAGCTATAGAATAAATTGTCTTTACCAGATGGTTCAATGTTTTGGGGGGAAAAAAAAGGGGGGGAGATATTAGCAGAGAATTCTGCATCAGCGTCTGCAAGTCCTACCCAGCAGGTGATATTTATGGATTGTTTATAAGATTTTCACATATGGCATTCTAAAGAGGTTTCTAAGTTTTATACTCTGCCATCCAGTTTATTTATTTTACAAAAATCCCACTCCAAAGGTCAGCTATGTTCTGTCTGTCTCAGCAACTCCAGGCCTAGGGAAAAGTACTGGACATAATCTCAGCATGGAGTAGTTAAACAAATGTGCTTTTAAACACGGTAGAGATGGTTTTGTGTCTTGTTCTCATATATCTTAGACCTTGTGTCTCTTGGCTTTAGGCATCATTTAAATGAGAGCACTGTTTAGCACCTCTTTCACATTCAAATGATATATTTGTGTTCTTTTGTGTGGAAATGTCTGTATATTTTCAACACTGCTCAGTTCATGTGAAAGCAGACAGAACAAACCAAAGAGACAAAGATTATGTCAAAGTGGGTGAATAATACTGAAGTGATCATGATGCATCTATATTCTTCTTTTCAAAATCTTCAGAAGAAACCCTCCTTTCCTGTTCCAGCTTCCAATGAGCGCAGGGAAAGCTCATTTCAAACCCTTCCAGCCTGACAGTCTGCTCTCGGTGTTCGATTTCCATCTCTGAGCCACCTCCTCTGCTCCATCTGATTCAGGCATGGAGGGCAAACCCAGTACTAAATTCCCTCCTTACCTGACAGCAAAACAGAATACCTTCTCTTTTTCTCACTACATTACATCCATACACCTGAATAGATCCCATGCTAAGTAATGAATTGCTGGTGAAATTCAAGTAATGCAAATGCTGCTACTCTCATCTGGGCAACTCATTTGGTGGGTGCAAAATGTGCTTGCACACAGGAAAGCCACAGATCAGCTTTTTGATTCGTATCCTAAACATCACTGTAGCTGTGAAGTATTAGTATCTCAAAGTTTTACTTACTGTAGAAGACTGGTGAGAAAATTTCAACAATTGATTGAATAGTTGAATCTCTGATTTACAAAAGCAATATGATTACAGGGCAACTATTATTTAGACAATGTCTGATTTGTGATATATGTGTATAATCAATTGCAAATTATGTGCTTTTCAAACATCTGCTGTAGTTTATTGTGAGTCTATTAGAGGATATCTAATATCCAGTAAAAAATGATGTGTGAGAAATCCATCACCTCTTTTCTGACAGGAGGGCCTTGTAATTCAAACAGAGGCTGTCTATCTTTGTTATATCGACCCTCTGGATTTGAGGATCTGAGG
>NW_009646945.1:3871741-3886542 GCF_000708025.1 Charadrius vociferus
TCTGCCATAATAAGCCTCTTTTCTGACCAAGAGGACAAAGCAGCTATACAGCATGCAAAAATGGGCACAGCTGTAAAACAGGCATTACTTCAAAGTCAAGAAATAGTGTTAGAAAAATAATGAAATCCATGTTTTGAACTCATAAACACAAAATTGTTATTTTCATCAGCTGGTAATATCACAAGCACTATCTCTTTTAGGAATGCTACCCAGGAGTATAGATTCCCTCTGCTTTTAGGAGTCAGATGTACAAACTGTGGGAGCAGGAGATGCAGTTGCTTGTAGGGTGCATAGGGAGGTTTGCCGTTTCTGATCTTACACAAGTTTTGTCAAACCACCACAATTTACAAATTCCACATTCTCCACTGGAGGAAGAACACTTGCAACCGCATCTCAGCTGCAAGGTATAAAAGCAGCTATTAAATCTACTACTGCTACATGTTTATGGGTGTACTAAGGAGGACTTGCCTTGGGCTAGGCCTCAACGGGTTAAATTGCACCCACTTAAATTAATAGAGCCATGTCAGCTTTCAACTTTGGCAGAGCTGGAGCAGCAAGACAGGACACCATGCAGGTCCTTCAAGCAGGACCAGAAAAGCTCCGTGAGAAGGACTCGGACATATTTTCAAATTGCAGATTTCAAATTGGTCTTTAAGAGCTGAGATTCTTCAATCGGTAACAGCTTTTCGCCTCCTGAGAATATTTGGCTCTACCAGCAGAACCTGCATACTGCCATGCCCTCTGCTACCAAAGTCTGCAGAGTTTCACAAAATGCCAGAGAGGAGAATGCAACTGCAGAGTGCAGGTCTTTCGGGTTCCCTTTCAGTTGGGAAAGGTGTCTGCTATGGTCCTGTGCACAGCACGGCTGCTGGTGGCTCCCTTGGAGCTCCTGGTCTCAGCCGCATGGCAGACTGTCATGGGCACATTTTTCCCTTTTCTTTTCTTCTCAGCCTGGCAAAAGTTGTATTATCTCTGTGAGAATTAAACTT
Source organism: Charadrius vociferus (assembly GCF_000708025.1). Lineage (NCBI taxonomy): Eukaryota > Metazoa > Chordata > Aves > Charadriiformes > Charadriidae > Charadrius > Charadrius vociferus. The sequence continues at coordinate 3,872,731 of NW_009646945.1, forward strand.
ATGCAGAGACCGTGGGATCAGGAGCGTAGCTTACTCTGTTATACCTAATTAACCCTGGGAATTCATTCCCACAACACAGAACTAGGCCAAGAACATAGGTAGCTTTACGAAAGAAAATGAAGGATTTGCAATGAAGATGTGGAATATCCACAATTACATTTCATATGATACAAAATAATTAAGGGATATAAGCCATAATGGTTCATGGCACAATCCAAGTTCTAACAGATGGGGATAAGATGAAATTTCCCCATGGGAAAGTGATTTTGTAATTGTAGAGGTGGGTGTATTCCATTTACTTCTGTATTTATTTTAGCTGTGTATTTATATTTGTATAAACATTAAGGAAAAGCATCAATCTATAACCTCTGGGTATTTTTACCATTTCTTTAAAATACAGAAGTAATTGCTGCATACTTCTTAAAGCATAAAAGGGAAAAAAAAATTAAAACCCTCGTTTTTCCCCACCCACACATTTCTCTTCACTTCATATATCCCAACCCTCAGATTGCCCCTCCCTCTGCGAAAGCCTGGGAAAAGATTCACAAGCACATGTGAAAAATGATAGTTTCACATGGCTGTAGTAGGTTCACATCCTTATTATGTAAATGAGTGGTTTTGGTTTGGGCGTCTCTTTTGTGGTTTTTGTGCAGATGGTTAAATACTTACACAGTGGGCCAAATTGTTCCTACTGGAATTTCACTGGCTTTGGCGAAACTACACCAGGAATGGAAATAGGCCGTGGAACCAAAATTGACTTTTGCATATAATGAACTAGCCAAATCGGTAATGGGATTGCTGCACAGTAGCAGAAAGGAAAAAGCAACCATGAACAGATTTCCCTTTGTCTGTTCAGTAATTAATGAAGTACCTGGTGAAGGATAGATCTGAGAAACCTCACTTTGCTCCTGTGATCTACACTTCCTCCAGACAGGTAAGCACAGAGCTGTGTGTGCTGGAGACTGATTAATTAGCCCTAGCCAGTTGTAAAATCTTTAGGAAACAAGTGGTGTCTGTTTTCTTTTGCACAGGATGCCAAGAGATGTATTTAAAGTGTGCGAGTCAAAGGTCAGTTTGACATCACGTACTCTAAGAAAGAGCCCTCGCTTGGATCCCTGTTTTGTGTTAGAAATACTGTCTGCGAGCCGTGAAGCTATTGTACTTGATAAGAGAAGGAGTGGGATTAATCTGCAGCAAGGAAAATTTCAGTTCAATATTATGAAAAATGTTATAACTGTGAGATCACTTAAGCAAAGTAGCAGGCTGTCAAGGGAGACAGTCAAGGCTGGAAGTGACACTTTTCTATCAGAGCTGGTTTGGAGAATAATTAATAAGCATTCCTCTTTGAACGGGGGGAGGGGCGCCAGAAGTCTCTGCCAAACCAAATGAGCCTACGAATCTCACAGACACGCTGTGAGTTAATGCCTACGTACAGATAAAATGGAGCTCTCTGAAAGGACTTTTCCAGCCTCTTCTCAGCTTGTGTTACATATTCTAAATGTAAATTGAATGCAAATACTTTGAGCTGTTCACCACAAAGCAGTTTACAATCTCCTACACTAAATCTGACCCACTGGAAATTTAAGGGGCCATAGTAATGGTTCATATAATTCTTTCAAAACTAATTGGGTTACAACAGGGAAAAGTCTGCTCCAATCTATATGATTTCTTATGCCTGTTTCATATTTATTTTCACAAATTTCTTATTAAAGTCTAATATTTCTAAGTTTTTAACTGATCTCTTCCACTATCAAAGTTAATGAATGTGTTAACATTGCATTCAGTGAGAAAATGCACAAGCTAGATGTGTGTGGCTCAAGTTCTAAATATTCTGCTAAGGTTTTTATCTTCAGATTGTTCAGGCTTATCCGCTTGCACTGAACCAGCGATAATAAGGTATCTCTCTTTCTGTCTTTGCTCTGGAAAGATAAAATTTGTCATTTCCTAGCATTATATTCAAGTGCAGCAAATTGGGAAACAAACGCATTACCTCTACATTATTTTGGGGGTGCAGTGTGTGTTAAATTCATTTTCAAAATCAGATTACAGGAGGTTAAATCTCATTCCCTAATTTGTGCCAACAAAATTGGCAAATCGTCTTAACAAAGGGCCAAAGAAGTATTGTCTTGATAATAACAAAAAATTTGAACTTGGCAGTTTTATAGATATGCCCATGTCTAAAAAGCTTTAGTAAAGGTTGTTCTCTACCATCTTCAGTGGAGTGGTGCTTCATAAAAGCAAACATTCATTTTGCCCACTAACAGGGGTTTTGCCAAAGCAAAGGGAGGCATAGACAACATGAAATTTAATCCATAGCTTCGCATCTACTGCACCCTACAGAGCCACAACCCAGGGAACCAGAAGAAAGAGATCAAAAGGTTTTAGAAATGTCAGGCAACAGGATCTTATTTAAATTATTAGGTGAGATGCCCCCTTGTTTTTAACAATAGCAAAACATATCACGTAGCCTGTTTTCCTCTCCCTGTTTTATGCTGGTTTTGACAGGCTGGTGCAAATTGCATGTAGAAATAGTATTTCTGCTTCCCAGCATCTCTTTGGACAACATTTGAAAGCAAGGTTTTGTAAAACAGTGTAATATTCAAAGGTATTTGAATCATGTAGAAGCTGGAGGATTTGTAACAGGTTCTTAACCAGTATTGACTGAAATAAAGCTAATTTGATGAAAACCCAGAAACCTGCCTTAGGTGAGGCTGATAAGCACTTAGGGAAAATAAGAAGGTTTATCTGTAATTCTGTTAAGTGATTCAGCTTTAAGAATTGCGCATTTCTAATTCATGTACATATGCTAAAAGGTTTTTTGGAGTTTCTGACAATTGAAATCATTAAAACCACATAAGAAGAGATTTTTTTTCTTGTTATTTTTGTTGGCTTTATTGCAGAAAGATAAATACTGTCCCAGCCTGATGTCATACTGCAGAACAGTAAAACCCTTCTCAAGCTCTGTGTGCAACCTTTATGCTGCTAAAGCCTTGTGCACATGAGTAGCCTCACTGACATCAGCAAAAGCAGGGCCATGCAGTCTAATTCTTAAAATATGTCATGTACATATCAATTTTTGATGCTGTCATTTTTATCTCAGATTTTGTAAGGTGAACCATATGGCCCAAATATGAGACTGACTGAATATTAAACTTCTCTAGCTTTCTGAGTAATTCATGTTGCTAAATCATATGAGTAGTGGACAGTACTGATTTAATAAAGCACCAATCAGCCAAGACTGATGTGCTTAAAATGAAAAAAATACAAATAAAAGGTCATCAATATACACATGATTAATGATCACACTTAAAAGCAGTTTTCACCATGCCTCCTAATCATGGATTTGCATGTCTGTGTGTATGAAGGGTGGGCTGAAATGAGGGAAAAGATCTCTGTAACATTCTGTCTTCCTTACTTATGTTAATGCCTTTGGGATTCTTTTGCAGAATAACACAGATTTTGCAGATTGAGGAAAACAGGATGGGCTATTTTTAGGATTCAATTCATATGAAACCATTTTCACTTACCTTATAGCAACTTGCTTGATTTTCTTCTCACAAAGTGTGTTGGCTTAAGGTAGATGGGCAGGGGACTGCAAAACTGAAGTGAGTGGGACTTGCATCCTTAAGGATTGAAAGCATCAGGAGACAATATGCATGTTGGAGAGGTGTAAGCTTAAGTTCTAGGTGTAAAGGGCACTGGTCATACTGGATGACAGGCATTTCACATTCTGAATGACTTGCCATAGTGAAGTGTTTGCTAATATGCTCGCTTCCTCTCACGTTGCCCCAGGTATCTAAGACAGTTCCTACATGGCAAACAGAGGGAGAGTCATTTATAATGTGACAGACTCAAGCTAAGGCTGGCAGGGAATATTGTTAACCTCACAAGTCTTGATGTGACTGAAGAGGCTTGAGATCTGTATGGGAGACAAGTCTGAAAATTAACAGCCTCATTAATCAAATCACAATGTTTTGACAACTTCATGGTGTGTATGTAATCTATCCTGTATACAATTTGGCTAAGGCTTTTATGCAATGAGATGTTTTTTGCAATAACTTTACGTGAAAAGAGTCCACCCCACAGTACCATTACTGGATTTTGTGCTGATTATCAAAGGGTGAAAAAGCATAATCAGCTGAGGTTCAAATAGAAAATACTGCCAGGATTATGAAGGAGGTAGCGCATCTCCTTGTTTCCTATTCTGGTTAACTGACTGAAGTATAATCACCATCATCATTTAGAAATTCTGGGGGAAAGGTGGCCAACCTCTCACACCTGAACTCAGGTACAGGAAATACCCCTCTTCAAAGAAGAAATCCTTTGAGTCCATTTGCCCAATGTGTTTAGTCAAGAGTGAAGAAGTCTGGGTAACCTGCTGGGGCACCCTGCCATGACACACCAGAGCATCTCCCTTAGATAACCAGGATGCTCAGAACAGGATAATTCAGAGCAATTCTGGGTCCCTCAGAAGTCAAACGATTTTCTGCTTAAAAACAGATTGTCCCCCAAATTCTCTCTTCTTTAGACTCCTTGTAAGTACCCATCTTAAGGAACTTAGGGATGCACAGTAGCCTCTTTCCATACCTAGGGATTTGTGCAGAAGGCTTATTAATACTTTTGAGTATTAATTGTGTAAATCCCTGCACATCTAGACAAGACTACATCCATGAGTTATAAAGAAATATTATTGCTGGTTATAATGTGCTTAGTAGAACGAGGTTTGATGTAGTGGCAAGCGTAGCAAAATGCTGTGTTTCACAATGAACATTTTGAAATGGAAGCTGACAAATAATACACAGTATTTTAAGTCTCTTTGTCCTTCTTGTACATTGTCCATCTGCAAAGGTAAAAATTTTAAATCAAAGCTAAAAGTGTTAGGAGCAGTAATGCAGAGCTGTCAATTAAATACGTCTATTTACAAAAGACGTATAAAATCACAAAATTAATGACAGTGTCACTAGTATTGTAGTCATCTCAGTTCATCCAATGCCTTCAAATTCTTTCAGGGAAATATCAACATCTGATTTTCCAGACTGGGAAGCTGAGGCACAGGGAAGTTAGCTGACACTTGGCCTCACTGAATAGCAATGGCATAGGAACAGAGCCTGTGCTTTCAGCGTTCCAATCCAGTCTCTGCCCACTTTCTCCCATTGTCTGCCGTCTCCCTAAACTACCTAAGCTGTATGGTACTGAGGGCCATCTAGGCTCACATTTTCTTGCATATGAAGCATGAAATCTCAACTCTTTCTTTAATCTCCTGGCTTTATGGCCCTGTTAGCGACTGTGTGAGCACTACAGAGCTGTGACGACACAGAAGGTTTACAGGTGACAAAACAGGCAACCACTGGGCAGCGTAGCAGTCCTGCCCGATTCCCTTCCAGCGCTCCTGTCCTCCCAGCCAGTGGCTCTCACGAAGGCAGAATGACTCCCAGCTTCCCACCTGCCGCATGTTGGACATCTGCCTCCGTGCTGCAGTCAAAGACGTGACTGCAGCATCCATAATGGTTCCAAATCCTTACCCAGTTAGTGACAAAGCTGTGGTGGCATAGATTTTATTGTCCCCTGTGGGAACATTCAGCACCAAACAGAGTCTATGACATTATTAGTACCTCAGCCAGTTAAATAAAAATAGTTCAGACATGTGTCCTTGTGTTGTAATCACATCTCCAAATGCAAGAATAGCAATTTTTGATAGAGTTTATCACTGCTCTGAGCAACACCATTAACAAGCAATACTGTTATATTCCCAGAGCATAATGCTGCATAGAAACCTTGCTCGGGTTCTTTCCAGCTGATACATCCTTTTGTTGCTGGCTTGAGAGGCTTTTCCATGATCCTTATCCCTATGGGAAAAAAGAGACAATCCTTCATCAGTTCCTCTCTTATCCCTCTGCTAGTTCTGATTTTTGTGAATTCCCATGTGGAATTTTCACAGGGGAAGGGACAAAGGTTTGATATATTTCTCAAAGTTGTTTGGCTGGTTTGGTTCCTGCACTAGACATGCAGCAATCACGCAAGGGCAGAGGACACTTCATGGTATCTGTTTGAGGGGAAATGTGCAGTAATTGAGGAAAAGCTGAAATACGGGCTGTTATGTGCCAAGTACATGAAAATTCAATTCACTGGAGCTGTTTCAGGAATCTGTTCATCTCAACATGTGTTGGTACTGTGAGTCAGGCAGGATTTTGCCTCAGCAATAGTCTGTGAGTCTCCTAACATCCCTTTGTTCAGAGGGAGAGAGAGAAAGGACTGCCTTTATAGCACCCGTGGGACCAAATTCAGGTTGGAGCTAATGAGGAATGTGTACCTTTAATTTGTTAAAGGTTTTTTTTCTGCATGTTTCAGGAAAGGGGGGGATTATTACCATTTCACCCCTGTAATAAAAACCAGGATCCTGTATCTTGGAAATGTTTACAATGTAAGAAAAAGAGGTTATGTTACATTGTAAAATTTTAAAGGGGACTACGTGCTGACACCTAGGCTCAATGGCATGAAACACGTAAGCTGTTCGGACAGGAAGGGTTTGTATTTAAAAATTATGAAAGTAGTGTTTCAGTTTGAGAAAAACAAGTGCTTGTGATGAAAAGTTTGTGATTCCCCCAACTGCAGATCATCCCCCTGCCAGGTACCAACTCTTTTATTCAGAGTAGGGGATGAACATGATGCATGTATCATCTGGCTCAAAGCTGGGTGTGATGTTGATTATTTGGGTATCTTAGCACTGAGAGAGCAAAACTGCAGGTTTCCCTTCCATCCGTGTGCTGCCAGGTGACAGTGTGGGGCTGTAGCGCTGGCGGAGGGGGGATGGCTCCAGAGGTGCACCTTGCGCCCAGCTGTGCACCCCGGGCGCTGCGCCGCCACAGGCACAGCACAGGGAGGGTTTGCAACAGGAGGATGGAGGCTGCGCTGCCAAAAGGAGTCCCTGATGCCTTCTGTGCAAGCCAGACATCTCTGTGAGCCAGCTCAGGGGGCTCAAAGTGAGGAAAGGGATGGGGCATTATCTCATTTCCTTCCCAGACTTCCTACTACTGTTTTGGGCAATTTATACCTTTAAGAATGCATAAGGCAAACAAACCTTGTTCTCCCTAGTGTGCGAAAGCCTGTCTTTTGCATTATTAAACCACAAAGGAAAGCATGGTTTTATCTCGCTCAGATTCTCTGCACGTACAAGAGAATCCAGCCCAAATATATTTCACGGCTTGTCTGTCTGGGTTAGTGTGCTGCTTGCCGTGAGTGAGGGAGAGGAAAGAATCAATGCTTAATACCACAGAGCCTTATACAGATTGTTCTTGTATGCTTATCACTACTAAGTAGACAAACAAAAGTAAAAGCGCTAATAGATACCTGACTAGAAGTGTAAATGAAACAAAAGCCATCAAATCAGGATTTTATCCATTTAATTGCAGAGTAGGTGTTTTCATCAGCCATGTAATGATTTATTGCCTTTCAAGGCTTATTTATTGTAATTGATTAATGAAGACTTATAGCACCGCTCTCGTATGGGTAACAAAAGGAAAGAAGTTGCAACACCATTTATGTTTGCAATTCATTGAGTTACTACAGGTCCCCTTGATACATCAGGTAATACATTCTTATAGCTCCATGTCACACTGTCCATTTCCCTGAGTAGAAAGCAAGGACAGAAGCATGACCCATGAAATGCAGAAGACAAATCAACATCATTATCCCATGCTTTATCGGACCCAGTAACAGCCCGTTCCTGAAGACTGGGTTTTTCTGGATCGGAGCTGTCAAAACAGCCAGGACAAGGTTGGGAGAGATTGGTTCTAGGAGAACATCACTGCTGACCTCAAAAGCAGCAATTTCTGTGTCAGTGCGTTAGTCCTGGCTTAGGTTTTGCACTGCCCTGATTCCAAAGGGAATTCTCACAGCCATGCAGCTCCAAACAAGATTTAGCCTTCACTGAGTATAGGTCCAAATACTCAGCAGATTTAAGAGAGTATATCTCAAGAAGTTGCACTGCTGAAAGAGGAAAAGGAAGTGGAGAGAAGACAAACTCAGTCCCATCTAATGAATACTTCCTTGACATTTGTGCAGCTCCCGCTGGGGATTTGAGCTGGCAATGCATGTATGCAGTATGGTCCCAATTACTGAAGCCCACGAGCTGTGTGTGTGTTTGTGTTGTGTGTATGTTCATTACCCTGCTTGCTTTCACAAGTAAGTATTTAGTACCAGAAGAAAAACTACGCAAAATTCTTTAGCAGACACTTGTGAGTTCTGGCAGGTTTTCAACTTAGTTTTCCATTTTTTAGTTTTCCAAAACAGCGTAGGTTGATCCACCTCTGATGCAACTCCTCTAAACTTGGCAAATTTGTACCAGGGCTGATGCTGCTCTGCTGTGCACATTTCCCTTCCTGTAAGTCATTACCACATGCCTCTCTTTTTCTTAGAAAGACATTTTTATGAGAGGTGGATCACTGGGGTGGGTTTCTTTCGTATGGCTGGTTTGCCCCATGCTCCAACTATAACAATGCAGTTTCACTAGGCGCTGGGTCATATGGCTGACCTCAGCTAACAAGCTGTTCCTGTTTTTAGGCTACTGGGAATGTTTATTGGCCACTGTTTTCCTCCATTCTAAACACATAGTTATTTCTCAAGACCCATATAAATCATAAGGTCACAAAACTCATAAAAACTGTGACATTCTCTGTGATATAGGATACAAATGAACTAACTTCAGGCTTAGCAGCTTTAAACATCTATGATATATTTTATCATAATATAAATACATTCATTGAAGTTATATATACTTTTTAGTTCAAGGATACACACAATAAAATGGTAATAAAATTGCTCAATAGGACAAACTTTTATATACTGATGTTTCAAATTGGTACAGTTTAACTGTGAGCTCTATTACAAAAGCAATACTGTAACTCTGTATGAAACTGAGTTTAAGAGAAATAGCGATCTGTTTGCAATAAATGTTAAGTATTCACGTACTTTATAAGAAAGTGATGCTGAGGATGCTATTGAATTTCCTAATGGAGATCTCAAGAGCAGGAACTCAAGGGGAGGTCTGTACTAACGCACTGGATTGACGCACTGATGTGTGCAAAACCCAATTATACCTATAAAGAAACACACTAACTTAGCAATAGGAGTTTTATTCATAACTTCTGTACTGAAATTGGACAACAAATTAATAGAAAAGCATTGGTAGCAATTACTATACTTAAATTTGCATAGAGGTTTCCACTCTGCTTCCCTGTTCTCATTTGCTTTAGCTGTTTTGAAATGCACCTCTTCCAGGCTGAAAGTTTCCTAGGCTGCTCCTCTGCTTGAGAACGAACTTTGAAAAGAGACAGCTAAAAAGATTCAGGTCCTTTTTTGTACAAAGAACATAAAAATATACAGACAGAAACTCGCACGAATACTTGCATACACACCTCCATTGCAAAACATAAGAAGAACTATGGGACATTTTCAGGCAGCTCTTCAACCACACTTACTAAGATCAGAAGGCTGAAATTTGAAAGCACCATCCATGAGTAAATGTTCCTTGCACTGCTCTTGTGAAATATCATTTAGATTTCACAAAGCCAGGCCGCCTTTAAAGTTGCTGGCTATGCATATTACTCATGCTGCTTAAGGGTTGTTTGTTGAAGTGGTAATGTACACAACCGAATGATTTTGTGCTGAGATAACGGCCCGCCAGGAAACATGCCGACATTGTAAGTGGGTTGATCTCTGAACTACAAATGCTTCTTATTCAGCTTTGGGTGCCTCCTGTGCCAGCGAGCCATTCTAGATGCTACGGCCAGGCACTTTGTCTTTGCAAGTTCGTATTATATGAAAGAAATAAGGAGAGATGGTTTTCATCTTTAAGTGTTACAACAAGGTCTTCTCAGCACAATGAGAATATTTAGCTAATAATGCCACACATTTCACACACTTTAGGACTCCATTTTCAATCCAGAAAAGCCTTGGAAGTTTTGATCTCCTTTATGTAATTCAAACTCTTTATTCCTTGGTGGTAGCTTAAGAGTCTGCCTCCTCCCACCCCCTAAAAAAGCACAGGAAAAGCTGTAATATGTGTAAATGATTAAACACTGACAAGTCAAAAGTTTCAACAACGAAGCTGTATTTTTTCCTACAACTTCATTTGTTTGTACGTATGCCTAGTGGTGTGGCTATATACAGGTTTTACAGTCTCAGCAAAAATCAATGCACTCATTTACATGTGTCACACTTCCAGGCAAGGAAGACCCGTAGCAGTCATTTATATCGATACAGACTAGGTATGTGAAGACACTAATCCCACAGTGGATTTTTCACTTGGCCAACAGTCTGCCCAAAGGGAATGTGGTGCAGAAATCACAACAAAGGGAACAACACTGAGAAGTATTGAGTTCCAAGGGCCTAACGCTGCATTCTGAATACTCTCTTAATATAGTTCCTAACCGAAAATAAATGAAAAAACCCCATCATTTTACTGCATTTACAGAGCTTCAGGACACGGTTGCCATGGAAGGAAATTGCCATAACTTGTGTTCTAAAGCTGATATGTATGTCTGCAATTTCCTTTCTCCTTTAGCGTCTTTTAGTTTCGTTAATTATGGGTGTTGCTCAGAGAGGTTGTAGACAGCCCACAAGGGACAAATATTTGAGTTTCAAAAGCATGGAACTTGTTTTATGTTCTGAACTTTCACAGTTTCTGTGAAAAGCTAACATCTACCTAATACTTTTAAAAGTCAAGTTCCTAAGGTTATGATTAATATACCACATAGATCCCAACAGGATAATTACAAATTAATCAGCAGTTCAAAACTCCCAAATGGAGTACTATAAGGTTGCCATCATTTTAAAGCATTCCTTTTCTACTTTCATGGAAAGAAAAAGAAATCGCAAACGATTCTGATCTTCGTTTGATATGACTCTTTCTCTGTTCTTTAGGTATTCAAGGAAGCAAACCTGAAACTTCTGTAACTTACCAATTAAGCAGGCTTTTTAGTGAATTCAGCAGTATATGCTAACAGCACAAATCATTAAACCTAGTTAGGCACATGAAAACAATGTTTAACGGATACAGATAGTGCTTGACTCCTTGCAGCAGTGTGTGTGTATATGCATGAGTTCCTGTATGCAAGTAATTTAGTCTGGTTCTCCTACAGAAATCACACAAATGTGTTTGTGAGACTGCGTGAGATTTTGCAGCCCCTTCTTCCAGTCATTCTATGGCTTACAAGTTTTGAGCCTCTGTTAAGAAGCTTTATTCAAAACCCACAGAAGCCATTAGGAATCTTACCGTTATTTCAGGAGGAGCTAGACTGGGCTCTTATATTTAAAACTGGCTATCAAGGTTTTGTTCCTTGCTGTTTGCAAAATTTCTGGGAGACTGTTGGCACTCAGTCTCTCTCTTCTGTCTCCACATATGTAAAATGAGAATGACAACTTTACCTCAGAGGAATGTTGCAAAGCTTCACTTCTAAACAGATTGGCATACTTGGATGAAGTTGCTCAACTAACGAGAAGTTTTCTGATTGATGGGCATCCCTTGGGAGGTCATAAAAACAAAAACAAAACTGTGTAATTGAGTTTTTGGAAATATTTTTTTCTGGCTTACAAGAGCCTACTCTTATGCAAGATGACTGCTTGTGCCATCTTTTTTCTCTCTCTTATCACCTAGAATATGTTTCCAAATCTAACCATGTCAAATTAGTGGCTAAATAACAAAGTGAGCCGAGGCATAACCCACCCACCTGAAATGTCCATATGAAAGAATATAAAGCTTGAGGTATAGTGAGTAATAAGAAAATCACTTAAAAAAAAAAAAAATGTTTCCAGTTTCTTAAGCCCTTAGCTGGCTCAATGTAGATAAAGTAACTATGAAACAACCAGTAAAAATTAGACTGCATTTTATTTTGTGAAGAACACTGGAAAGTTGGCAAGAGGTAAGAGTTTGCAGTGAAATAGGGAGGTGAACAAGTTGTAAATGACTCTAATATCTTCCAGATGGCATATTTTACTTGGGAACTGAGTTCAGAGTAATTAGAGGCATGTGAATTTCCTATAAATACTAAACTTCACCAGTTTGACACTAGAAAGCTCCTTGTCTCTGAAGTCTTTAAACTGCTAAGTGTTTCTTTTTCCCTCACTTAAAGTGGAAGTCATGGATTTGTAAATTTGTCTTATATGACAGACAGAAACCTTTTTCCATGAAAAAATAGCATTTTTCTATGCCAGAAAGTTATGAACTGAAGTTCTTCACTGAAGAGGTTTAAAATTGAATGTTTCTTCCCAGAAGAGGTTTTCATTTTTATATACTGGGGTCGTTATATTATAATTTATTGTAATATGTGGCAAGCAGTGAAATCAGTGGAGTTTGCCCTAACTTCAAGATCCGATCTTTTCATTGGTAAAATGCTTTTTGCAGATAGATATGCTGAAGACCTTAGCAGATGAATTTTGCTTTTACTTCCCCTAGGACATTGCAATACTAAAATGGCAAAACCTGCCCCACAACCTCTGATTCTTCTTAATTTTCTGTATGACATTGTTACATTCATTCCCAGAGTGAAACCTGGTGTTCACATTTCTGTTGAAGAATTTTCCAGCTTTTATTTGGTGTAAACAGAATAGAACTAAGTAAATATAAGGTAACATATTCTGTCACCACTTGCACCCTCTTTAGCCATATATCAGTGTAAACTGGCTTAGATCCGTTGACATAAAGGGACTAATCTCATTTGCAGCAGCTAAAGATCTGTCTACTGTTCTCAGTGGAGCTGTATAGATAAAAGTCCAGATATAATCTTGCTTATTTAGTTCAGATCTTCAGTTCTGCCAGTCCCAGGTATTCAAAAGGCATGAGCCAAACAACCAGAAGCATGTGATAAGATGAAGGATAATCAGATTTTAAAATAGTAGTGATTCTTTTTATTACTTCTGGGTTTTGAACTTTTATTGGTTAAGGTATGTTGTATTTCAGATTCCTCTGTTCAGTGGAGAACTAAAAGCTTTACTTTAAAATGAGAGGGCAAATCCCAAAGCATTAGATGATTCCAGAAACCAGTGTAATAACAAAACTGTTGCTAACATTAGTGGCAATCGAACTGTTACAGTGGGTAACTGTAGATCTTCAGCAATGTCTTTGTTACATCTTTTCTTTTTTTCGCTACAACATTGTCTTGTACTAAAATAGACCCTCACTAGTTCATTCTTAATGGAGACCCACTGTCAGTTAATGGCATTAGTAAATTACTGAACAGTGGCCAAATCCCAATGGCCTTATTCCCAGAAACCTCTTAGGTTGACAGGACCTTTGTATGAGTAACTTCAGTGAATTTTGGCCCTGGGTGAAGACCACAAAAACGCCAGCTCACAAAAGACCAATGGAAACAAAGGCCCCCCAAACTGACAGGGATTTCAGTAAATTACAAATTGTTAATTGATTGCAAATTGCGTATTTAAATGTCCAGCACTTTAGAGAACTGGGGGATCCAGATGATATGCTGTCTCCTGTAGGGGGCTTCATCTGCACCATGAATCCAGTACAAGCAAAACCAGTTTAAATGCCTCCTTCCATGGGCGCTCGCTCCCACCTCCCTCTTTCTCCCGGTGTTTGCACTGCCTGGCTGGTGCTCATTCAACTGCATGTGTGTCCACACTTGGAGAAATGATCTGTTGGACTTTTTAATAGATTAGAGAGAGAGAGAGGGAGCATGGAAGAAAGAAGGAAGGAAGGTAAGAATAAAAAAAAAGGTCACTTCACTCAGCCTGTCAAAGACACGTCCATGCCAACAGTTGAGAGGATGGAGGAACACTTCCCTGTTAGGAAGACCACAG
>NW_009646945.1:3886567-3904451 GCF_000708025.1 Charadrius vociferus
AAAAGCAAAAAAAACCAACCCTCAGTTCCCTGCAGCTCCCATGAATCCTGGTGCTTGAGGGTGCCCATGCCCTGCTTCGACCTGGTGGCTAGCTGCAGAGGCAGCAGTCACACCAGATCCTCCAAGGGCCACATCCTGCTTTAACCTCCACCAAGATGTGTTTTGAGGCCCATGGCTGAGGAGTTATATCCCCTCCGTGTGGATACCTGCATTGAGAGTCCCAGATGCCAGGGAAGGCGGACGTGTCTCCATGGGAGGGGGCTGCCCCTCCAACACCCATGAGATGGGTGACCTTGCCTGGGTGGGCCACAGGAGGCCCCGGAGAGCAATCAGACTGCACAGAGGCTTGGATGGAGGGCAACCCAACAGACGCTGAAGTTACAGGCAGAAAAACAGCCCATTTGGGGCTGTGCTTAATTTTTTATTTTTAACACTGTGTACTTCTTTTTCTTGTTGCTAATAAACTGGCATTAAGGTTGGTGTCCCTCGAGTGCCTGCAGTTCTTAAGCTTTTAGCTCTGGGATACAGATTGCCTTGTGCCACAAGCACTGCAGTAAATCCCACACTGCTAACCTTCAGTCACTAATGGGGCACAAATCCATGGCGCAGAACAGCTCAAAACTCTTTATTTAGATTTCCTCTTGCAATGCCTTCTGTTCAGCAAAAATGGATCCTTGTGAGGAATATTAATAAAAAATCTTTATAAAATAAAAGCAAAAGAAAGATACATATTAAAAATCAAATTTTCAGAACCAAAGGTAGTCTGACCAGGATGGATAACCTGTGTCAGGGAGAGATTTAGCAGCTTGGTGCAAGTGGAATCAGAGTGCTAAAAGAAACAGAGAGGTGGAAAATCTTTCCATTCTAACAGGTGAATAACCAAAATAGTCATAACCACCCTATAGAGGCATATCGTAGCAGGCTGCAGAAAAAAATACGGCATATTCAGATGTAAATTATAGTTGTATACGCTTCACTGATTGCTTCATAAAGTAAAACGGCAGATATTTAGATTTCAGCTCAGTTCCGCATATGTCTTGGGAAGGAATTTTTTTAGGCAAAAGGCATGAGATCGCACTGCCCTAATAATAGGAAAATGTGTAGAAGCGGAGCGTAGCTTGGCAGAGCGGCTGGCTTCAGCAGCAGCAGGCAGGGCTTTCCAGCGCTTGCACTTCACTTTCTGCAGCACAAGGTGCTATGGTGCACTTCAGAGGTCGCCAGCATGTTCAGAACTAAAACCAGACGTAAGCACTGTTATCACAGACTAGAAACTGGCAATAGAAAATTCACCAAAACCTGCATTCTGCAGCTGTTTATGTTTTTCATTGCCCAGTGCTCATTTTATAGGTATTACTTGGCCTTTTCTGTGGACCCATAACTTACACTTTCCAAAAAAAGAGCAAGTTTTTTGCAATTCCATCAAGAACTTGTAGAGGAATTCTAGATTCCCCCATCTTTCTAATGGGAATCTGTCCCAGACATTGTTTTACTGGACCATAAAATTAAGACTGTCTAGTAATGGCATGTTGAGGCCCTGGCTGGGAGGAGCGGGGGTAGTGTGTGAGCTGTGCAGTGCCTTTCAGCAAGTTCCCACTCGAGAGCCACGCACGCACCATAGAGGGTACAAATAGAAAGCAAACACAAATGAGATATCCAGAAAGGGAATATGTTTTGCATCATGGCATAGTGGCTCCATAAGCATGTTCTCTGATTACCCCCTGTTCCGGGCAGGCATCTCCTATTTTCGCACGTGAACTCACGCTCTAGTCTTTCACCTGAAACTACACTCAATGGTTAGCGCCATGTTTATATTTACATCTATGTGCCATAAACCCTAAAGGACTATAACATTACAAGAAATATTTGCCACACCATTGGCAGCAGTAACTGAGCGAAGAATTGCCAAGTGGGAAATCCGAATTTGCAAACTCAGTATTCTGGGCTGCGCGCCAATACTGTCTGGGCGCTGCGGAGGTGACACATTCAGTCTCCTCACAGGGATGCCAACGTGCCAACTGCATCCCTGGCACAGCATCTTCTCCTGACAAACTTATGGAGAAGAACTGCTACCAAGTCCAGAGGGAGATGCAAGCTGCTTTCTGAGCTTCCTTGGCAGCAACTCCATTTTCGAGTTGTGACTGTACTTTCTCCTATTTACAAGAACAGTTGTTTGTGATATGCTGTGATCTCTGGTAGGATTTTGAAAAGTGCAAAAATGACAGCAGGACATTGGTTTCCAAGTATAAACTAGTAAAATCCAGAGTAATTTCATTTCCCTAAAAAAAAAAATAATGTAGATACTCACTTACAGCAGCCCAGATATCAGATGTTGCAGCCAGTATTGGACAATGCAAATCTGTTTGTTAGCTGCCAAGTGAAAGACATGATCCTTAGTATATGAAGGTTGTAGGGCTGATCTCGAAAGTTTCCCTTTTTCAAATCATACTCAAATCATACTCCGTGTCTATTGTCTCACACCTAAACTTCTTTTCTGTCTGTCAGTAATTTTTCAAAGCAAAAAAAAGAAATTGAAAAATCCTCCAGTCTTCCACAGGGCTGCATGACCTATAACTTGCAAAATCCATTAGGAGACAGCCTTTTAGTAACCAAATTGTGTCATTTACAATTGCACAGCAGCCAGAAAGAGCACTATAAATTACAATTCTGTCACTGTAAGGGACAAAGGAAAGGTGTGGGCAGGCTATTGCTATAAAGGAGGAAATATAGGAGAGTGATAGAATTTCAATATTTTTTGCTGAATGTACTTCATATAATAGCAAAATTGGTACTTACAGGTTAGTTATTTTTCTGGCTGTATATGAAAGACTTAGTAAGACTATAGAAGATTGTTTATTTTTAAGGTGTAGCAGAACAGAAATGCTGAATTCAAACCTTTTGTGGGTTTTTTTTCTTCTTTATACATTGAGTAAAAAAGCATGTAAAAATTTGCTTAGCATTTTTAGTTAAAATTTTTCATATTATTTAATAATTCAGAAATAGGGTTCTTCTTGATATTCGTTTGAAAAATTATCTGCTGTTGAGGCTTGAGCAATGAATGGTGGCTGGGAAACTGGTGAAGTAGTATCATCATGGAGAGAAAAGCAAAGACCATCACTCAGATGCTGTGGTTTTATGTGGTTACTCTTTCTCTTTAATGGGCAGTCAATTATTCAGAGAAAGGTTGTCTTGTTAAAAATTCTCAACATTCATTTTTTCCCTAAAGTATAAAAACTAACAGCCTGCATTCCCGAGTACTTCCAATAGGTTTTGCAGGGAACCTAGAGCTGGTATTCTTAAGGATATTTCTAAAGAAAAAAAAGAAAAATCCAATTCTGAGGTCTTTTTACAACTCTCCTTACAACTTTCAAACCCTGTTATACGTGTATCATAAAGAAATTACACAAAGAATAGAAGTCCAATTTAAAAAAAAATGCAGGCTACTTAAAGTATCTGTAAAATTATCTCAGAAATTAATATTTCCGCTTTATGTTTCCACCAAACTGAAATGGGACAGTGAAGCTAACTAGCTGAGCAATTGCTACTGGAAAAATCAAATACATAAGAGGAAATGCAGTTAACACAATATTTCACATATGTTAATGCTTACAGTTCCATCAGTGTCAGCTTTATTTTCTACTTGATATACACCAAAGCTGGCACACAATTTTAACTGATGAGGTAATGTCATTTTTAATTTAAGGAGACTTAAGCCGTCCACTTTAACTAGTGATATCATCTTTGCAGTTGTCTCACGGGGCTTCATGTAAACATAAGTAATGTGCCCTGGATGGTTTGGAGCAGGGTTGTTAAAAATGACATTGGTCATCATGAAGACATTTTTTTCCTTTGATCTCTTTAAAAATGTCAGGCACACTTTATTGTCCTGTCACTTTTAACTCTTCCTTGTATATTAACATGCTCGGAACATTTCAGTGAACGTAACAGTAGAATAAAGGTCTAAACAAATTAATGGAAACATTTTAATGTCAGTTGTAGTAGGATAATGAAAAGTAAATGGGATTGTCTGGCTAACAGCAACTTGTTAAATAAAACGGCAGCACAGCTGAGATACAAAGATGCAAGGGCAGAGAAAAGCCTTCCGCTGCCCTCCGGAGCACACTCCGGGCTCCAAATGCCACCACCTTCTAGGAGAAGATTAAACCAATTCTACAAATCGTGTCTACTCCTCCTTCCCGTCCGGGGTCGAGTGAAATCATCTGCTAATAAAACTTAAAAGCAGACTTGTCTCCGCACCTGCAGTGTCTGCCTCCCTGTGGCTTTTATTCTCGTTTGTATTCTCGCGGCTGGTTGGTGCACCAAGGTGCCGGGCTCTCCTCCGCCCTCTGAAACCAAATCTGCCAGAACAAGCCCGACCTACTGGCAGCTCTGGCCACAGGGCTGAGGAACCCTAACATGACTGCCGCTCACAGGCAAACCTTTACTACCAGTCATTATTGCATTATTATATGCTTTCTTTTATAAAATCCTTAGGAACCAAGCAAGTACCCAGGGGAGGATTTAGGCCAGCCTGTTCAGTAATCACATGCTCTACAAGTATGAATATTATAACGTGCACTTCTTGATGCAAATACCTAAGCCAAGATGATCTGTAATGAAACAAGTTTTGTCTGAGAAAAAACAAGTGCTGTGACAGACGAGTGGATTTTGTGATTTGCTCAAAACTATTTGTCCAGCTAACAAGGAAAATAACAGATTTTCCTACCACCGATCTGCAACACGGTGGAGTTTTGAACAAAATCTAATGTTTAGGGATTTATTTATTATTCTGTGGACATATGTTTGGAGGACAGCATATGGAAATCAAAGTATTGTTCATAAAGAGCTCCAGCCAAAAAGACATTTTTGAATTCATAACAGAACTTCACAGTTTGAAAAGAATGCTATGCATTATGTATTGATAACAACACTACACAGACAAAGGAACACAATTTAATAATACAGAATTGTGCTCATGAGATTTCCTTTTTTTTTTGTTAATTGGTTACTTTAGCTGACATTGTCTGCAAGCATAATGGACACCATTCTTCCTAATAGTTCCATGTTGCCAGATGATGTCTACAGACATAATGTAGTCCATTTTAATTATTTCATTTTGCTTACATCTTTCAGCATAATGCATTTTCCAAGCAAGCTAGCATTTTTCTTGATTATCTATGTTGTGTTATGGTTTCTAAATTAATTAGATCTCCTTCTTTCCTGGAAGTTAAAAGTTTCTTCCTTCCATTTATCTACCAGGTATGATTATGTTGAAGTGATTGATGGAGATAATGCTGAAGGACGCTTATGGGGAAAGTACTGTGGAAAAATTGCTCCCCCTCCTTTAGTGTCTTCGGGACCATATCTTTTTATTAAATTTGTTTCCGACTATGAGACACATGGAGCAGGATTTTCTATCCGTTACGAAGTTTTCAAAAGAGGTGAGAAACAATTCATTGTTATATAGCTCATAACCTGTGATTTTTGCTTTCATCAAAAAGTTCAGCTTAGTTCTTTGGGATGAGGGGAATACATGAAAATGCTTGAAAAAGAAAATGATATTACCCATGTCATTCTAAGGTGGGACATGTATTCAATGGGTGTAAATCATTATGAATCAAATGGGTCAGCTGCATCTGAGGATTGACTCCTCTGGGTGTAATGTGATAGTCTTCATCAGCTGTTTGTTTCAACCTTCCTAAAACCATTAGCTTTCTTCCTTTTTTTTTTTTTCTTTCTGTGATAATAATTACTGTATGATTTACAATGTTACTGCCTTAACAGCCCTGTAACCTTCTGAGTCTCTGACTTATTTTGGTTAGTGTTTTGTTCTGCGTTCCCAAGAGGTGGCTGTGGGCTCAGAAAGGACCAGAGTACACATGGGCAGCAGATGATGTTGCTGTTGCTTTCACAAATCATGTTTGGGAGGTAAAGGAGAGGAGAAGCTCACACAGTCATGACCTGCTGGATGCTTGTGCCAGGAATTCGGTTCCAGTGAGCACAGATAGCTGTATGCGGTACAGAGAAAGCCCAGAGGAACAAACAGTCCAGAATTAACCAGACCTATGGACAGTCCCTCTTTGATAACTGTCTTTCTGAGTCAAGAGCTAGAAGGGGAGTAAGATCATTTTTTTGGGCATACACCTTCCCTATAGCTGGATGGAGATAAATAATTCCTATATTCCATACCTGGACAATACAGGACCAAAACTCATCATACATAAAAAGACAATAAGCTTAACTTTATAGAAAAAAATACTGACTTCAACATTGATGTTTAGGGTCATATTTACAGAAGCAGCTCAAAACTCCAGATTTCCAATGCACACCACTCCCAGAGAGTGCCCCATTTTCAGAACCAGTTCAAGTTCCTTTTATGCACCTAAACCAGAGCCAGATTTTCAGCTGCGTTCAGCACACGCGCTTGGTGGCAGCTGTACTGTTAATGAGGAGAAGCACAGTAGTGAAGTCTCTTTTCTATTGCATGCTATTGCTGCTCTGCACAGTGCTAATTGGGGCCACAGACCTCTTGTTCACCATCTTCCCTCTCTGTAAATCCACTCTTGGCTCCCAGAAATTCTTCTGATGACCTTCAGGGTCACATTTTTTGAAAGAACTCCGCATCCAAATGACACCAAGCTTCCCTGAAAAAATATCTCTATTTATTTTGGTGTCTTTAGGAGGCTAAACTCTTGAGACTGTGTCCTGGAGTTTCTCAGTGCTTATATATACACTACCATCTTTCGTAAAGAACAAGGCTGAAACACAAGAACAAGTGAAAGAATGACCTGTGAAAAAATCTATTTGAACAACTGAGCATTTTCAAGAAAAAAGCTTTTATTTATTTCCTAATAGTGTAGTGGCAACTCAGAGCTCTGACAGGAATGCTGTGTTTATTTCCTTGTGTGGTCATTTACATCTCTCAGTGATACCCATTAACCATGTTAAGATGGCATTATGAATGTGATTTTACACGCACAGAAGTCAGGAAACTGAAAATTATGGCTCCCAGAGCAACTTTAACTCTAGTTCATTCCATATAAACTGTATATTAATGCAGGAAAGTTATCACCAGGTACAGTGTTAGAAATGCTGTGTGTACACAAAGGATACAAGTTATAGTTGCTGTGGGAACCCAGCCCTTTTTAACTTTTGAGTTAATGCATATATGCTATTCCAAATTTACATTTTAATTTCTGTACCAAATAAAGCTGACTAGTTTACCCTGTTACACAGGTGAAACTTAGTTGCTTGCACCAGGCTCATATGCTTCATTTTAGCATATTCACAACCAAGCTCATCATTTTGCAGGTATGAGAAGTATGAAAATGATCCCAAGCCCAAGGTCCTGTGGTGCTGACCTGAAGGCTGATCTGCATTCCAGCACGCAGTATATTTTTGCCCATTATTCCTGTAAGAGCATCCTTAGTTTTTGAAAAGAAAAACCGCATTACGCTACCAGTGTCCTAAGCCAAATTCTAAACCTGGTGCTAAAAATGTCACACACCATGGAAATGGTAAGGAGAGACCAGCACACATGACTACTGTGATAAACGTACTATGGGCTTTGAGAGTAGGAGCTGCTTTTACTTCTCATCCAGTGCCTTAGCCAGAAAGATACTGAAGTTGAGATCCAGAAAAAAACATGAAACCCATGTTGCCCAGCATTTAGCCCATCTGAAATGTTCATTATTTTGGCTCCAACAGCAAGCCTATTTTAGGAAGGATGAGTAGCCTATTCACTAGATGAGGATCTATACGGTTCACATTCAACATTCATAACTTTGGTCAGCTAAATTTATGGTGTAAACTGAAAGAAAAGACAGTGTCCCCCAGGAAGGCAACTGATTTTCTGGCCAGTGACACCTGCAGAAAGCAAGTGAAATTATCTCCGGTGTCATCTTTCTCTTTCTTTGCTCTCTCTTTTGCCTCCTTTCTCTCTTTCCTTCAGCTCAACTCTCTTCCTTTATTTCATACACATGCACACATACAGTTTCTCCACCTCAGAAATATCTACTCTGTCCAGTCTCTGCTAGAATCTTTTCTGCCAGTTTTCCGTGAACATCACGCCATGGTGTTCCTCATAGCCTCAGTGTTGATTTAATTCCTGGAGTTCCTTCACAGTGTCAATAAAGGGTCAGAATCTGTGAAGGGCACTTCAGTGAGGCAGCTCTTCTGAAAACAGTTTTTGTTTCTTGCACCAGATTGACTTGAACATGTTTAAAATAAAGCAAGCTGGTACTGAGATACCATGTGTGAGTGTAAGGAGACTGACGATTGTGCACTCACGGAGCCAGGATCTGGTTGTATTTAATAAAGCAATAATGATTCTGGCTTACATTTTATATTGCATCTTTTATTGGATTCCAAAAGGAGTACAGAGCACTTTATGCTATGAATGGCATAGCAAAGCTATTTTATCCTGGAACAGCAGCTACTGGTGGGAGTGAGGAGCAACAACCAGAATATAACCCTCCTATACATGACAAGGAGACAAGGGAATGACAGGGAGAGAAGAGAAATATCCGACTAATGTGTAAGGGGGCGATTTAATTATAGGCAAAATGTAATTTCCCAAATTGGAATGGGTCAGGTTACGTGAGCATTAATATCTACATCTTCCAAAATATGCCACGAAGTGCTCTGAATATTGATGTGATAGAGCAAGCATTTTCTATCAGTGCCTGTTGAAGGACAAAAATACCTGAACTGACTAGATTCATTCAGACCTCTCTCTCACATGCTGAATTTAGCTGGGAGGTGGCCAAATCTGTGGGGGGTAATATGTTTGGCACATTCACAAGGAAAACATTTTCTATGGTGAAATAAGAGTGTTCATATATGCAACAAGCCAGACTGTTTTCCTTCAATGATCTGTGTTAAGCATTGGAAATCCTCTAAGGCTCCTGACTGCAGTCTCTCAGGATGCTGGGCATCCTCATCCAAATTGAAACCTCGCACAGACTCACCCTCCAGCACAACCTGTTGCAACCAAACTCTGTCACCTGCGCCCTGCCTATACTCCATGTCCGAAGACCTTCATCTGAGTCATCCTGACCAAACTCCGCAGGTCAGCTGCTATCCACCAGTGCCCCAAATCCTTTAAATCACTTTCCATTAAATTGGGAGTGTCAAAAGTCAGAGAGAGAAGGGTACCTATGCTGACCCTGTGGGAGGATGTGTGGGCAGTGCCTGCTGCTGGCTCTGAGCACACCTGCAGGTGTGGGATCCACAGAGGCGATTCCTGAGGGACCTAAATAAAGGCGAAATGCAATCTGTCAACAAGAGAGGGACTCCAGTTTTAGTCCCCTGTGTTCTCAAAGTCAAATCCAACTATGTAGCCTTTTATACCCTTGTATCTTTACTGCCACTTTCCTGCTTCACCAAAAGCAGTGTTTGGAGCATCCCATTATGCCATGGTGGGTACATTGGGGAAAGCTGGTGTGTCAACATTGACATTAGGTGACTTCTAGCAACACTGCCTGTAATCACACAGTTTATCATTCCTGCACTAACAGCAACATTTTACTGGTGCACCTGTGTCAACACCACTCAGAATGAGTCACTCACCCTTGGTACATGTACGAATTACCTTTCACATTTAGTTTGTCAAGGAGGCATAGGTCACATCTGGCAGAGTTACTGAGTCAGTGCTCCAGGAATCTGAAACCACTACTCCCTCTACTGAATTCACTCACCCGCTTTTGTAAAAAATTCTATTTCACCAATAAAAGCCTGTCAGCCGTAAGATTTAAAGATTTGAGCTTGAAGGGGCTATAATTATTTCTCTAGGGCTCTGTCGAGATTTCTACAGCTTACACTTTCATTGTTCCCACATGACTTTGTATTTGTCATAATTTTTTCTCGAGCTGGTACAAGTTTACATATTGTTCCATACAAATTGAAAATTGGAGATCAGACAGTATATGCGAATTGCGCTTTAAAACCTGACTATCAATAATAGGAACAAGCTGGCTGAATGATTAATACAGAGATTAAAATGAGGTGTTTCATTGAAAAGCCACCTTTGCTGCTGGAGAGACAATACGACCTAATTTGTTTTCCAGCTAACTACTTTGTTTAGTAGCATAGTGTTAACCCAGGCGGTTTTTCTCTTTCTCTTACAGGACCTGAGTGTTCCAGAAACTTTACTTCATCAAGTGGAGTGATAAAGTCCCCTGGATTCCCTGAAAAATATCCCAATAGCCTTGAATGCACTTATATTATCTTTGCACCAAAGATGTCAGAGATTATACTGGAATTTGAAAGCTTTGAGCTAGAACCCGATTCAAATACTCCAGGGGGAGCGTTCTGTCGCTATGACCGATTAGAAATCTGGGATGGATTCCCTGATGGTAAGAGAAAAATGGACTGTGATATGCATAACCATTACTCTGAAGTGGGCTGCAGAAGGCATATTCTCATTTTTTTAAATGTCATAGTAGAGAGGTCCTTGCTTGATTTATGTGAAAAGAGTTGAATTAAAGAGAAATGGGGAAAATGCTCTGTAAATTCATTCAGTAAAGCCTATCACAGCATGAATGATTTTTTTTTATGAAATATATTTAATTTTGAGCAGTTGGCTTGGCGAAAAACTCTGTGTTTAGAGGGAATGAGTGATGGGCCTCCTACGCTAAAATAAATTAAATGTGAAGCCTTATAATGGGTCCCCAAACTTTCACAGCTAACACATGAGTATTGTCCAGAAATTTCCAACAACTTGCACAAACTGGAGTTCAGGTAGTAACCCTGCAGCTTGAGGAGGAACCGGGTTACAGACCAGCTGTCAAAGCAGAGAGTTTCTTTGCCAGGGAAAACGTGGTGTCCATACAATTGACATCATAGTGACTAAATGATTACCCAGGTCAGTAAATAGTCATTGAGTTTTTCATGCAAGTGGCTTCGGTGATCAGGCACTGCAGGGTTCCTCTGCTATAGTGCTCTCTCTTCCAGCAGTATAAGCAAATCCAAAGGTTTTAGCTTAATTTGTTAATTTATAATCTCTGATTAGCTGGGCACATGTGTCAGGGTGGGTGTGTTGGGTACACTTCTGGAACTTACTTCTCTGCCATCTCAGTAATTTTCCACTTAGCTGTTGACCACACCTGACCTTGTGCAAATTCACTAAGTGCATAGCTAGATATTAGCTAAGCCTATAGAGCCAGTGAGGCCTCGTTTCACCCTCTGCCCAATCTCATATCCCTGCTTTACGCTGAGACTGATGAACAAAACAGCTGCATTTTTTTTTTCATATATGGCAACGGGTCTGCAAGATCCAAGTCCCCTCCAGGTAGGGCAGCCATGTACCAGTTCTCCAAGGACCCCAGCTCGATAAGCTGCAGCTCCAGCCTAAAAGGGACTGTTCAAGCTGAGTGCCTAACCTTTAGGGTGCCCAGATGCCTATACGAATTGGGCAAACAGCTATGGAAAACTGATTGTTTGTGATGCCTTTTTCACTGTTTCTATGTGTGGCATAAGCTGGTAAAGAGGAGCATCTTGAAACTGTCCTTTTTCTTCCTAATTTTGCAACTTGTAGAAAAATTCAACAACTGAGGGTTTATGTTGTATGTGTTGGGCACTAATTACCACTATTTCAGTTTTCCACTGGTGTGATAACCCATATTAATAGATATTTTCTTTGCTTTTATGAACAGCAGTGGCAGTTTCTGCAAACTGTTAATCCTACAATAATATTTCATTTAAATGAAAACACATAACTTAAGGAACATATCTTAATAAGACATTTAAACTTGCCTGTTTTCCTACATAAATCCCCAATATAATTTTAATTAAAGCTTTTATTGATGCTGCAGTAAATAGGTATGTGCTTTTTAACGTATATTTGTTTTTCTTTTTTGTTTTATGCTTAATGGGTTTATCGTGGCTCTTTTCAATCCACTCCAATAAATAGGGAAGAAAGAGCCATAACAGTAGCTGAAAGACTATTTAGTATTTAATGCCTCAGTTAGGAAAACCGTATTGTAACACTACAATAATGATGTCTGGAACATTTAATAATAGGTTTATTTGTATATAGGCCAAATCTTTCCAAGCTGAATTCCTGTAGAACTTGCATTTAAATTGACATGTGAAAAGATGATCCAATCAATCAATTTATGTGTAATATTACCAAAAAGAAATGCATTATTGTTAGTGTCAGAGGGTTTCAAAGCTGTAATTTCCTGGTTCAAGAAAGTGACTGAGCCATACTGAAGAGCAATTAACAGCAGGCATTATCAGCCTTCCAATTCCCTCACAAACTGTCTAAACCCCAAATGATCCTGACATCCAATAAGGGTGTTTACATGTTTGTAAATATTCCACTGCATTTGTAGATGAGAAAGAAATGTTTCCTTAGATGCAAACTATTGGAGGTTGTGGTGGTTGTAGGGGAATGTTTGCCGCATCATTTTGCTGTCGGAGGATCCTTAGCCAGCAGTCAGCCTCTCTTGTTCAGCTTAACACAACAAAGGCGGAGAGGATGTGATTGCTTTTGTGTAAACGCAGCACAGGATGAATCTCTGGGAGGAAGAAGAACTATTCCAATTGAAGAGCAAAGCTGACACAGGAAACCGCTGGTGTGACCTGGCTGCACACTGAAGATAGATAGAAACTAAAAGTTTCTGGGTATCTAAAAGAGAGTATCCAGATAACCTTGCGAAATAAATAAAAGGAGAAAGGAAGGCAAAATAAATCTGATTTGCCTGCACATGGCAGTAGTAAATTTCTGAAAAATATTAGACACTACGGTTGCCTTTGATGAAGGGGGGCTCACCTAGGGTAAGTCCTTAAGCCATTTGTCCGTTTCCCTTTAACCTGTGAAAAAATATTCTGAAGCTATGTCTACACTGTCAACTGAAATGGGGCCAAGGCATGGTTGTACGTATTTCTTAACTGCTGGCATACTCCCTTGCACTGCTTTAGTCCACATTGGTTTGTATTTTCCGAAGCAACTCCTGAACACAGTTTGGAGGACAGCAGAAGCCAGGGGTCATTCCCAACAGGCACGTTGGACATGGCCATCCTGCTTCAGAGGGAAGAGCCCTGTGGGAGCGAGCTCTCTCACACTGTCAGTCTGGTCCCAGGAACAGTCCCTGGCCACTGACCGCAGGTCTGGAGGGTGGTTGCTGGCCTGCGCTGTTTAGTAATAGAGCCATAAAAAAGGAAGCTATTTTGCTTTGTTGTACTGCATTGCTGCTCACATGCCCAATTGTGTTAGAGGTTAAAGCCCCTGTTGCACTACACTGATATAAACATGAAGTAGAAGGATTTTTTTAAATATTTGGAAAAAGATCTATATCCTTCAGTTGAAACCCCTGTTCCACAGCAACACGGTTACGGTTTGCCGGGATGATGGCAGTATTTTAATAGGACACAGAGAAGACTTTGATGGAAAATAGTTGTGGCTGCAACCAGGGCAGAATTAGATGGACAGCCCCCTGAACATGCTGTTTTCACCTGGCTCTGGAAACCAGGCATCAACGTTTGAGCCAGACCCTGTCAGTCCCTCCATGCTCAGCAGAGAACAGCACTCCACTCTGATCTGTCGCCAACATCTACTCCAGGGCACAGTTAATGGACCTCTGGATGTTCTTATCTCATTGACTGTAGTGGGAGCTATGGATCGCTAACTCAGGCGTAAACTTTAGATACCTAAGTTAGAGCAGATGAAACCCAACATAAGTGGAAAATGTTTTCATTGTAGAATTTGATCAGCTACAGTCACTAGAGATCAGCAGCAAATGACTTTGCTGTTTTCTACAGTTGTGATTTTTTTCCTTCTCCCCTCCCCCGCAAAAAAGGCAGAAAAACAAGAGAAATGTTCTCTTAAATAAATTTTCACAATGATGTTTAAAAGGATATGTCAAAATCAGTATGCTTCCATTTACATTTTGCTTCTACGCAATTGCTGTTTTCTGATGGAAAACAATTTTCTGTTAGACA
Source organism: Charadrius vociferus (assembly GCF_000708025.1). Lineage (NCBI taxonomy): Eukaryota > Metazoa > Chordata > Aves > Charadriiformes > Charadriidae > Charadrius > Charadrius vociferus. Next base: position 3,900,509 of record NW_009646945.1, read on the forward strand.
ATTTGCCAGCAACTATAGCAGTCATTCACAAAGACGCTAATCCTGAAATGCTCTGTCATGATCATGGAGTCCTCAGCCTACATGGCTGTCCTTTTAGTGGGCTGAATCTGGCAAGTGCTGAGTACTTGTGTCTTGATTCTGCAAAACATGTGCTTATCTTTGAAGCATGTAAGCAGTTAGATTGACTTCAAAAGGAATTTACCAAGGAGACTTATGGGTCTGAAGTTAAAAACTAGTGTAAGTGTTTTGCTGTTTCAGGAGGAGAAAGACAGGCAAAAAAAAACCTGGCATTTTGTTTCTTCATAACTGCATGCCAAGGGCACCCTGTGGGCTCTTCTTTAAAACAAAGCAATAAGTGAAACAAACCCTGTTGGAGAATATTTGGGAACTACAGATGTGTGTTGCAAATACTGTGCAGAAAAAGGACCACAGTTTGAAGGAGATAACAGGTGGAGTTAGAGCAGGAGGGTGAGTAGATCACAGAATAGAAGTATGTGGTTTTGCGTGAATAAACTAGACACCAAAAATATCTTAGCCCAAGGCACAAATATACCTCAGCCAGCCTCAGCTGAGAACAGTCCATTGATGACTTTGAAGAAAAATAGCCCACTCAAAACCAGGACTAGCCCAAGTGATGAATTGCACATATTCATCATGCAGCTCTCTTTGAAGCTCTATAGACTGTCTGCTAGGGGCTCAAAAGTAATTTAAAGAAGTTTACATATGGTTTGAGAACCGCAGGCTAAGCATTGCTGCTTTGGTCAATACCACAAGAGCTTCCACTGAATTACAGAGCAAAACAGAATGCTTTACTTCAGTCATTAACATCAGTGTAAATGAAGGTTGCTATTAATCTAGGTGTGTTTCTCCTCTGTTGCGATTGCTTTCTACACTTGTGTGAGAAGTTATTAAGATATAAGGGTATACAAAAGCTCGGTGTAGGTGACTACTGAACTGTGAGGATGGGATTCATTTTTCAGTTCTTTTCTCTTTAGCATCCTAAATTGTGTGCAAATGTTTTGTCAATAGCAATCATACTGCTGGGAAAATACTGTCCACAGCGCACCAACATACTTTTACAGACCAGCTTTAAAATTTGGTAAAATGGCTAGCTAACATAACATTTCTTTTAATATTTTAAAATGTCTGATATACCATTTTTTCTTGCTAGTGATCTGTTGAGGTTTTTTTAAATTAATTCCAAAAGCCAAGATTTCAACTGGATGTGCAAATGTGTACTTCAGTAAGTCTCAAAATTTCCTGATATGGATACTCTTTGTCCAGAAGGGCACACAGTAGAAAAAAGAACAATTAGTAAGGATAAAGTTTCTGTTTACTGTTAAACCACCAGCCATATTCTATATGTTCCATGGTCAGATCTGTAAACCTTCAAACATATGGATTAAGAGTAATCAAGGATTTATTCAAGTTCTAGAATTAGACTCTGCATTTTGGGAAAAGCTTGCAAAACAGGTTTCTTAGTTGCTCTTCCACCTTTTAACCTGAAAGTTACTCAGTTTTCCACTATATCATACTATGCCAGTGGAAAGAGGAGCCAAGGTCCCAGAAATAGCTACAGCATGGGCAGTCAGGTGAAGTAGCTGGCTCACCAAGATGACTCTGTTCTGCAGGTAACGTAGAAATGTCCTTGAGTGAGGACTCCAAGTGACTCTTATTCAGAGTAAGCCTTCCTGGGGGATGCATGCAAAGCGACATAATGGTCTACAGGTAGAGGTTGCGAAAAGCTTTCTGGGCCTAATGACTTTTCAGCACCTGCCACCCTAAAATTGCCATCTGGAACAATATATGGTCTATTATGAAAGCCCATCTCGGTTGGTAAAGAAGGGTCAGGAAGATAGTTAACAAAAATCAGTGGCATAGTCTACCTAAGCAGACAGCCGTATCAACCCTTGAATGATTGCTCAGATGGTGTTCCCCACACAGTGTTTATTTGATGTGGTGACACCTGAAACATTTGATAATTTATTTGTCATTCAAAAGTTTTCAAGACTTGAAAGCAAAAAAGGAGAACTTTGTGTTAGCTTTTTATGTAAGAAGAATAAGAATATCTATTTCATCCAATTCTGCTTAGATCAATACCGTATCAGCTCAGTAGGCTAAGGTTTACATGTGCAAAAAAATTCAATACCTTTTTGTGTCATTTTCTGCAAGTTTTTGGCTTGTGCGTCTACACAGCTAGAAAAGGGAATAGTACTGTAATAGCAGGGCCAATCTGTGGAAAGCTGAAATGCAGAATCACTGAATATGTCTTAAAAATTATAAACCAGTGAGTCATGGGGAATCTTAAAGCCTGTCTGCTTTAAACAAAGTTCTCTTCTGTTTGTCATTTCAAAGAGGCTTCCCTACAGGAAATGGGAGGAGGGAGGCTCAGAGTACCATAACATGGTGGCCTTATCCTCCTTATTTTCTTGCAGTTCAGAGTAATATCAGCAACTATCTTGTTGAAAGGCCATCATGGGAAAGAGCAGGATCAGAGCTGTTTGCACATAGAAAATGCAAAGAAAAGAAAAAAACTGCAGCATTTGGAGCGGGGGCATTATTTTCTGTTTTTAAAAAGCCACTAATGGTAACAGTCTAAAACAACTTTCACACTTCAAATAATAAAAATGTAAAGCTTTCATGATTTCTAGAAAGAAGAAGAATTCAACTCATATCCTCTGTAGCATGTTTCATTCTATCAATACTGTGTTGAACAACCCTGGTGGAAAAGGGCTCAACTGGCAGGTATTTTAAATGCCATGGGATTGCCAAAGCAACGGAAGACTGACTATGGCCAGAATATGGATAGAAAAGCACATGCTGGCAGCAAGAGCTATAACATCTGAGCTCCCTCTTTCTGGCAACTTCAGGGCCTTACAGAAATATGTAGCTTACATAATAAAGTTATTCCAAGCTGGAACTGTTTTACTTGTTGGAAAATGCCAATAAATGACTACAAAATTATGTTAGCTGAGGATTTTCATTGAACTGTGAATAATTAGGATATATAAACATTTTATATTTTAAACTGAAAGTGAAATGGACTTCCCAGAGAAATGACAAGGTGTTAATTTAAGCCTGGAAAGCCAGTGGTGTAAGCATTAGAATGATGTCTTATGATTATTTTCATGATTGACTCCATGGATGGGTTTTAGCATTATCTTTTCTTATTGTTTGTAAGCACAGATGTACCACTATTCAACAGCCTGGGGACCTATCTGTAGGGAATGCTCAAGTGCTAGAAGGCCACATATGTTGGTTGTGAATTGAGTAGCTTAATTAAGGAAAAAGATTATCTCACTGCACAGGAAATCCAGAAAAATATCAGGAACTGGTTTATACATTATTAACACTGAGACTGATCATGTGTGTGTGTTTGTGTGTGTATTCTGTGTCATGGAGATATACTTAAGAAATCCTTGCTCTTTTGAAAGGATTAAGATTTTCCTCTTGAATTCTTTTACAGTATTCTTTAATATTGAGCATATGGGCAAAAGATCCATGAGGGTGTGCTGAAAGCCTAAATAGGAGGGGTTAAAGAGTTATTGGACGTAGCCTCAATAGGGTTGCAAAAATGTTTTTCTAAGTTTGCTATAAAATTAACAGATTATCTGCAGTACTGAGCATAAATCCTGGAAGGTGCTGTTTGAATTCCTACTCCCAGAGCATCGTGTAGACTGGGTGGGTAAATCAGATGTCCTTGTCATAAATTCAATCACACTTTGGAAAATACTTCTGGTGTTTTGTACATGTAATTTTGTTTATCGTTACCCTCTCTGCACACTTTAAAGGACATTTTTTGAAATCCTGGTTCTTTATTTTTTCAGAGGTTTATGGAGTGCTATCTAGAACATTTTAGAAGTAAGATTACTAGGATAGGATAAGCAATTTAGTGTTCGCCACTAAGTTATTGATGATATTATGATTTTGAACTGTGGTAGAG
>NW_009646945.1:3904489-3916206 GCF_000708025.1 Charadrius vociferus
TGTTGTAGCAGAACGGGTAGTTTACTATTATATCCTGTCTCTTTGCAGTTGGCCCACACATAGGGCGTTACTGTGGGCAGAACAACCCAGGACGTGTCCGGTCTTCAACGGGGATTCTCTCAATGGCATTTTACACTGACAGTGCAATAGCAAAAGAGGGATTCTCAGCAAATTACAGCGTGTCGCAGAGCAGTGTATCAGAAGGTCAGTATTTATCTATCCCGCAGAGCTTCTTGGAAAATATTCTCTCTTATGTCTTCTTGCACACCAGGTGTTGCATGAAACTTTAAAGAAACCTTAAATAAATAAGGTGGTGGGGAAGGGTTGGTTCTGTTTTTCCTTTTTTTTTTTTTTCTTTAAAGAACAGCTGCCCTTTGAAAAGCAGCACAAGAAGCAGAATTCTCCTTACAGTTTTATTCTGCAGTATTGCCAGGAAGTTGGGATAATTATTGTGAAAAACTGTGCTGACCAAGGAAACACAGGAATGCAGAGCAATTGAACACTTGCATTAAAACAATGAAACATGAACAATGAATGCACTATCTAAAGCCTTCTTTTATTACGTGGAATAAGCTTTGATGATCGATTTCTTGAATAAAAAGAACCCATTTAATATATGTGCTCTTGTTAAACCATTTCATAAGCCCTCTAAACTTTGTTCTCTGTCTCGTATTTTTTTCCCAGTTGCCTCATTTTCATGCTTACCCTTTGGACAGAGAATGAAATGAAGTGAGGGAGACACAGGAAAATAAGGGGCTGTGTTACACCACGTCCTTGCAGATTTCCCTGCTTTGCTCAATGATAGAATACACACTTTAAAGCAAACTGTCTCCTTTCTGTGACTGGCTGAGTTTTGAGCAGATTCACTCAGATTTGATGTACTTGTTTAGTCAAAGAAGGAACAAAAGAAAAATGAGTAAACTGAAATTATCCCTGTCACTCCCTACCTCTCCTCTGCCTCTTGCCTCTTTAGTAGCTTTCTTGCACGTGCATAGCCAGGAAGAGGGAACAGGGCATACCCCAGCCTCTGTGGATGGGAAGCATCTTCCTCTGTCTCTCTCAGATGGTACCTCCAGCTAGTATGTCTTCTACTTATGTAGATGCTGCTCCTACCCCTTCATTAGCTAGCACAGGCAACTTCGTTCCCCATGTCACCCACCTCCACAGTCATCCTCCCTGAGCTGCAGAGGCATCATCACACTGGAGCCAGAATTAATAATATCTGCTAAGCTGGGATGCCTTCAGCTCTTAAACACAGGAAAACAGAACAGGAGAAGTTAGTGTGTGTGAAAACCCTTTTGGATGATAAGAGGAAACATTTTCTATGATGCAGGCTTAAACAGAGGAGTGATTCCTCTCACTTAATTTCAGCTCTTTGTGTTGTCACTACAGAGAGGGTCACCCTCCAGAGGACAACTCGGCCTACTCATTACAGACACGTGAGATGTCCCCAGGAGGTACTTGTCCCTCTCAGTAGTCTACAGGGAAAGCCCACACGTCTAGATCAAACCAGACACCTACCTTTTAGATATTTTAATATGACTCCCACCTACCATGTCTGCAGTTCTTTGTAGTGGCCTATGGCTGTCTCACCCTAAAGTAGTTCAGTTTCAGTACTTCACCCAAGGCCCCTAATATGTTGAAGCAGCACAGAAATGGGGGAAAGGATGGCATGCCATGGGAAATGCAGTTTGGCAACAAGTTTGATAACTCAGTTATGGAGCACCCTAACTACAACTCCTACAATGTACTCTGATAGCATTTCTGAATGTAAGTTTCTGGATCCCAGATAGAAGTTTTTAAATATTTTTTCACAATGTTTTAACTTTCATTGAAAAATCAGAACATTTTTCCAACTTATAGATTTTTAAACCTTCAGATCAGCACCTAACCCTCTGTTAGAGATACATCAGCTCCAGAGAAGGTGTAATAAAAAAGAGTGGGTACCCAAATGTCAGGGCCTCCACTTCACATATCAGTACTTTACCTTAAACTGCTAATGAAGGAACAAATTATATTAATATACTATGAAGTCCCTGAACAGAAGCGTAGGCACAAGTTATTTTCTCCTGCCCTTGTAATGGGATTGGTAAACCTCTGGCAGAGGGGGGCATGAGCAGCTGGATGTGAGGTTCTGTCAAAAGTCACTGGCCTTCCTTGCTTCTGTGGGGGTTAGAGCACTCATTTTTGAATAGTGAGAGAAGAATTTAGTCTCCATGCCCTGTCACCCTTTGAACTCACCAAAGTGATTGGGTTGTCAATTGATTTTGAATTATCTTGGTAATGTTTGTGTCAACAAAAAGAGATTGGATGGAGATGATCAACTCATTTAAAATACATTATGTTATAGAAGAGGTGGTAATTCCCTTAGGTCAATACTCTTCTGGCCTGGGTTCAAATTTTGTTGTTGTGTTTCTTTCTGGTGTCCAGGATCAAAAGAGAATGGCTAGAGTTTTAATAATATTTTTAAAACATCTTGTACTTTTTGTACTGGAGTAAATAAATTTTAAATAAAATTATTTTATACAGTCATCTGGTTTGTCTTTCCTGCCTTTGTGCATAATTATGAGGTGAACATACGTTGTTTTATATTATGAATCCACAGAAGTGCCTGTGCTACCCTGGAAAAGAGAATTCTATTGTCCTATATTGAAATGGCTACAATGCTGGGCTAAAAATATTTGTATAGCATTATTATTGCAGGAATTGCCATGGCAACTCGAATGACAGTATTAAGAATGACACCATAAGCCCAGTACTGCCTCACTTAAAGTTGCTAAAGAATTCCAAGTCACATAAAAATAAATTCTTTATATATTCATATTCAAAGCAGGAAAATGTTCTCATTATTCAAAGTCTAAATCAAAAAGCTGACCATAATAATGATGGTAATTTATTTTTCTTCAGATTTCCAGTGCATGGAACCACTAGGTATGGAGTCAGGAGAAATTCTCTCTGATCAAATCACTGTCTCCTCCCAGTACAGCGCTATCTGGTCTTCAGAAAGGTCCCGGCTAAATTACCCTGAGAATGGATGGACCCCAGGGGAAGATTCTATCAGAGAATGGATACAGGTAAAAAGATAACGTTTTAAAGATATTATTAATAATACTCTGTGGAGCTTTTTGAATGTGGAGAATGCAAAAGAAAGAAAAAAATAACACAGTAAAGTCCTTCTACATAATCTAAGAATCATTGCAAGTGAATAGCTCACATTCCCTATTAGACACAAAAAAAAAGACTGACTCCCAAAGGTATAAAAAAGAAAAGGTCAGGAAGATTAATTCTTCTGCTTCCCACGTCTATTGTTTTTTCAGTCTTCTGGGCACAAATAACAGAGATTTTGGTTTAGTGGAAAAGTCAATATTAGTTTAACATGCACTTAAAGTGGAATGTCCCCGTAAACTGAGCATGTGCTATGTCTCTAGCTGATTACAGTTAAGCATTAATACGGCGTGGTGTTTTCATGCACTCAGATTTCACCTCAGAAGACCTATGTCCCTTCTAGAATATGTTACACATGAAATGAGTTCAGTGGTCTCTGTCTAGTCGCTATTCTTCCACATCCTTAAATACAAAGTTCATTAACAAGATTGGCTGCCTCGGCTTTGCTCTGTTAGTACAGGAGAAATCATGCAGACTTTTGTCGCCACGAAAAGACTCCTTGAGTTCAGTCAGTCTACTTGGGCCTGTTGTTTGCTATTTGTTATCAGCTTCATAGCTTAATGGCACATGATTCCTGTACAGGTTAAAATTATTCATATGAATTACTGTATACAAATAATCTATACTAGCAGGCAATTATTAATATAATTAGGTGAAAAAAGCATGCATTTATCTCGATTGTAGGTTGAATTACACTTCTTAGTTGTAACCTAGTTTCTATTTATGTTGGCAAAAGCTGAGAGAAAGGCTTGAGCATATTAGATCAATATTACTAATATTGAAAACTTGTTCATATATTTGAAACATTCCTCCTGCTTCTGTTGTTTTCTATAGGAAATTACTAACTGACATATAAAAACAATGCCTTATTAGCCGTCCATACAAATGTTCACATTGGTGTTTCCTGTGAGGTTTGCTGTCTGCAAGAAAGCTTAAAAACATGTTGAGTAGTAGTTAGTAAAGGAAAGAAAGGGGGGGGGGAATCTTTTATTTCTGATCCTTGGCACACAATGGGACTCTCAGGTGTCCTGTTTAGGGGCCCCTACACATCCTGAGCTCTTGGCAACTTGGCAATCGTGTATGATGGACCTAATCAGACTTCAGAGTGGCAAAAAAACCAATCTGTTAATCCTTTTTCCTTACTTAGGAATAAATGTTAAAATCTCCCCAGCCTTATCTAAGTGCAAGGCTTGTTATTAATCATTGCCACTTGCAATCCATGGAATGCACATGGAAAAAGGGTGGAATGCATCAGAATCAAATTCCATGTGTTTCATCTGGTCGAAGGGCCGCCACTTTTTCTTTATTTCCTTCTTTTCTGCTGTCACTTATGCATTTATGACTGGATAATCAAAACAAGAGAGCTAGTCAAATCTCATTCATGTGTTCTGTGTGCTTATTAGCTTTATTGAGTTATGATGACTACGTACATATATATACATAGCTTAATCCTTCCACTTAGAACTAGATCTTTCTGAGAAAAAGTTTCAAAGGACTTTTTTAAACATTAACTTTTTTAATAACAAAGACATAACAGAATACAAGCTACTCTGGAGTTTGTGCTTAAAACAGCTCAGGATACCTCAGGCCTCCCGCTCATGAAGTTCTCAGCCTCCTTTGCCTTCTGCCGCAAACCAGGCTGCTCAGGGGCTGAAACAACCACTGAGCATAATTTTTAGCAGGTTTACACTTCCTCCAGCTACCACATCAGCCAAGAAGTTGGTGATTATTTGTATGCTGTACCGCTCATGCCACGGGTCTCACCTACTTCACCCAGCCCCTGGTTTGGAAAAGGCAGCAGGAACCATTTTCCTGAGCAGCCTAGCCCTAGGGCATCTCCTCCGCCGCCCGGGGCCCGTGCGGAGGGACCAGCAGCCCCACGGCAGACTCCATGGCAGAGCAACTAGGCCGCAGCAGCCTTCGCTGCAGAGCTGGGTCTTGTTTGCAAGACTGACCCTAGAAAGTCTTGCTTGAAGATTCCTTGCATTGAACAGGCATCCTTAACGTGTTGTGGGAGAACTGTTAATTGTTTCGACTACTCAACCTACGTAGCAGAAGCAACTGAGCTAGTTTAGAGATTGAGTATGCCATCCCCTGGCTTTTCACGAGGTACAACAGTTTAACTCATCTTTGGTTCCATTTGTGTCAGGAGGATACTAATTCTTATACTGATTTATTATGGTTTAATTCAATGCTAACATCGCTAATTCAAACTTCCAAATGTGTTCTAAATGCTTTCCTGTTAAACTTAATTGTCAATCTTGAGACGGGTGCTAAGCACTTCAGACCATCAGACACCTCAATAACAGGGTCCTTGCACATGTGAACCGCTATCCTCTACAAAGGCTTGATGCCATTGGCAGCAAGCACATGTTGCGAGTTTGTATCTGGATAAAATATTGAAATCCCGTGTTTCCTCTGTACAAATAGCCACAGGAACAGATGTTCCTCTCCATAAGAGCTTACAGCCAAACAATCAAGGACATGCAACTAATAAAATACTCTGAAATTACTTGTTAAAAAAAATGTAATATATTATAAAAGGAGGAAGACACTTGGATATGAAGGACTGAGGTCACTTTGTTCTGTTTTGTTCTGTATGCTATTATAAACTAGTAATTTATTAGAAGTATTTTATGCAGTATAGCATAAATGGATTTTTGTTACACAGTGCAAGAAGTCCAGAAATTATCCAACAGCAAAAAACAGTCTGAATGATACAGCAACACTGAACTTTGAGCTTCTAAAGTGCAAATTTCTGCCTATATGCCTTTGTCTAAGAGAAAAAGATTTTGTGTATACCAGTATTCATTAACCTTTTCACAATTGCAGGTTTCCATACCTGCACACACATTGCAGCAGGATAAGTAGCGATGTCTGCCTTCAAACTGCTCATGTGCATATGCAACTACAACATGTATATGAGATACATAGAACCATACATGGGCAAAGCAGCTTGAAAATTCAGCTCAAAATACTAATTTCCTTAGTGTACCTTTTTTTGTATAGGGGAAATATTATAGTTCTCCTTTCCCTTCCTTTTACCCCTCCCTTCAAGGTTAATGTTTTTGCTAAGACAAAAGAAACAGAAAACCTCAGTTAAATATCAGCAAAGGGAGATTTGTATCTATAGAGGACAGCTAGAGGGCATGCGATATGATTGTCTCCTTTGAGGTGTTGACGTCTTTCAGACCATTTTGCTGAAAATAATTAGGAAAATAGTGTTGGCTTGTTGTTAGTAGTGGATTTGCATGAATTCCATCTGTGGACATGAAACCCATTCTTTGGTGGAAAAACTAGATTGCTTCTTTGTGGCTGACAAGGTACTAACTCCTGAGTTCATCTGAATGCCACCAGCTTACAGGGCTCTGCTCAGCGAAAGCTGCCTGTCCGTTCCTTTCCTTAGTTGTTTGGAAATAAATGTCAAAGCTTAGATTCAAAATATCCAAAGCGCAGTCACACCATAAGGCAGCACAATACTTTCTCCATTTTATTTTTACCCTCAAACACACTTCTGAAAATTGCTCAACTAACTTGAGATTTGGAGTGACTCCATAATCAGAAACAGAGTCACTCCAGATTGAATTTCTTCTTTAAAAACACATTAATAAAGTCTGTGGATTTTCTAATATGAATGGAATAAAGATATGCATGAGGCAAGGGTTGCCAAAAATAAGCATGAAGTTAGTTTATGGTCATATGGTACGTTATTAGCTCCCCAACCTTAAGCTCAGTCTACTTGTTTATTACACTTACGTTTCACACACTTGACTACCCTTCAGTGTGAAATAGCATAATTTAAAATAAAAAATTAAAATAGCCCTTTAATTTAATCAAGAGCAGGGAACTGCCATTGCAGCATAAGTCATTGTCCCTCATTAATGTATCCTTTCACAGGAAAAATAGTATAGTGTTTCCATTTCTGTAATCTGAACAACAAACATGTTAATAGGTATCAATTACCAGCCAGTTTCAGTACTCAGAACCAGTAAGAAGGCCAGTGCGAGGGTTTCACATCTGGTTTTAGTGAAACTGTTCCTGTCTGTGGTATTTAAAATTTAAAGAACTCCTGTTATTGTGCAATTGGGAATCCTAGGGGAGTACAATGTTAATGAAATCCATAACGTGCAGGGATTTTATGATTGCATTTTCAAGGCATTCCTTCAAAAGGGACGACTGATTTCTGCCATGGCAGCAGTAATTGTGTTTTTACAGAGTAGATTTAATGTTCGCATTTAAGAACAGCAGTTACGTCTACACTCATCTGAAAAAGTAACATGCGAAATCTTTATATTCAGGGAACTTTTTGCATCTTATTTCGGAAGCCTTTGAGCAGAAGCTGCGGGCCGCTGGCCATGACAAGCCCTTGTGCCTGAGGGACACCCCGATGGGTCGTGGGCAGCAGCTCCCCAGGGCAGAGCTGGCGCGGGGGAGCTCCAGGAGGAGTGCCCTGCCGGATAGGTGCCATCAGCTACAGACACTTGAGACCCTCATGTGTGTGGTTTTGAAGAGACTGATTGCCTATTACCAGGGTCACTGGAAACCTGTGCTATCATCAATCCTCATAATGGTGTGGGTTTTCAAACCTGCAAGGAGCAACATCTTCTGGGTACTTTTACTGCAGAATCTCTATTTTTTCTATCAGAATGTTTCTTCTAATGAACATAACACAAACCTTTACACTCCCGCAAAGCTGGATGATAGTTTCTGGGTGGCACAATTTTTCTCTCATCCTCTAACACTGAGTGAGCTTGCCCAGAAAGCAAAGTATGTTTGTTAATAACACAAGATCTTCAGTTCATATTATGGCTGGGGTTGGACAAAACCATAAATCCAGCTTTAAGAATCCTAGTATCAGATCAAAACTTTGCAGCCATAAACCAAAAAGCACTACTCTGGTATAAACACACTCTGCCAGTTCAAATTTGTTCAAAAAAGGTTAACAGGAGGTTAACATAAATAGACATTATACTCTGGATTGGGTATTATCTGTCATTCTGCAGCTGACATAAGGCCATATACTAAGATGAATTCCTGACTGTGTGTCACAGAATCACAGAATCACAGAATGGTCAGGGTTGGAAGGGACCTCTGGAGATCATCTAGTCCACCCCCCCCGCCAGAGCAGGGTCACCTACAACAGGTTGCACAGGACGGCGTCCAGGCGGGTTTTGAAGGCTCCACTCTCCAGAGTGGGAAACTCCACACCCTCTCTGGGCAGCCTGTTCCAGCGCTCCACTACCCTCAAAGTAAGGAAGTTCCTCCTCATGTTAAGATGGAACTTCCTATGTTCAAGTTTGTGCCCGTTACCTCTTGTCCTATCACTGGGCCCCACTGAAAAAAGACTGTTCTCATCCCCCTGGCGCCCTCCCTTTAAGTATTTGTAAGCATTAATAAGATCCCCCCTCTATCTTCTTTTCTCTAGACTAAAGAGACCCAAGTCCCTCAGCCTTTCCTCATATGAGAGATGTTCTACTCCACAAATCATCTTTGTAGCCCTTTGCTGGACCCTCTCCAGCAGATCCCTGTCTTTCTTGAACCGGGGAGCCCAGAACTGGACACAGTACTCCAGATGCTGTCTCACCAGGGCAGAGTAGAGGGGGAGGATGACCTCCCTTGACCTGCTGGCCACACTCTTCTTGATGCACCCCAGGATGCCATTCGCCTTCTTGGCTGCCAGAGCACATTGCTGGCTCATGGTCATCCTGTTGTCCACCAGGACTCCCAGGTCCCTTTCCACAGAGCTGCTCTCCAGGAGGTCAGCCCCCAACCTGTACTGATGCATGGGGTTATTCCTCCCCAGGTGCAGTACCCTACACTTACCCTTGTTGAATTTCATAAGGCTTCTCTCTGCCCAACTCTCCAGCCTGTCCAGGTCACGCTGTAAGCTGGCACAGCCTTCTGGCCTGGCCAATACAACATAAATGGCCAATCCAGCCGGAATTTGTACTGTGGGGTTTCTGAGTAGGCCACAGATCTGGTACCATGTGGAAACGGCCAAAGTCAGAAGTTGGCACGGGGACCAGACCTGGTTGCTCCCTCAGGGCTCTGCCTGCCCGTCTCCACCTCATCCCCCACCCACCCCTTTGGCACGTATGACTCTTGCAGAGTAATTCTCTAGACCGGCCAGCCTGAGGAAGATCATCTGATATGGTGCAAAATTGTCCCTCTGCATCTTGCAGCATTTAGGGATCTGGAGAAAGGCCAGAGAGAGGTAAGAATAGGCCTCCTCAGAAAGCAACCTGGGAGATCCCCCTCGCCTCCACTGATTGAAATATCAGTTGTTTACTTAACACTAACTCTCCCATTCAAGGAAAATATACTTCCATTGATTTAACACACTTCTATGTATACACTACTTCTCCAGAATGAGAGGGACCTCTGAGGTGGAATTTTCCTTCTACATTTGTCTTCATTCCTTTACATTTGCAGTAACCTACGTTCTTCATTATTATTGTAAGTGAAACCCAGAAGCATGCGTCGCTGATGTGAACTGGTGTATAGATTAGTACAGATTTATTCCTGTAGCACTTCTGAAAATAATTGCAGTTCATCATTTGGTGTCTCGACCTTTCATCTGTGTCATAGCTTATTTCCTTATCGGGTATTCACTTAAAAATATAGTCAGTATTTATATATGCTGCTGCACAGCACATTTGTTTCATTAACAGGTTTATTCTTACATCAGGCAGCTGTTTAGGATGACTTTACCGTGCACGCTTATCTAAGCATTTCACATGAAAGCTCAAGGAAGTGCAAGTCAACAATGCCTGTTATTTTTATTCTTATTATTTCTGTTTCTTTTGGAGTTTGATATCGCAGTGAAGTGCATCATATTACTGCACAGAATAACATGAAACCTGGGAAACCTCAGCCTCCCAGTTCTCCTAGCCTTTGAAGGGCTGCCTGAGAGCTGAAGTTCAGAGGCTTTGTGGCAGGGCTTGCCCATCATTAGGGAGCACACTGACATGAAAGCACAAAAACTGTCAGTCCTTTGTCTTCTCTACCACTTTAGAATACAAGTCATGTATTTGGTTCATGACATTTTACAGTTCATAACTGCACTCCACAAATTACAAAAAGCAGAGTTAGCTTTGTGTGGAAAAGTGTTACAGTTAACTTACAGTCTTAACATACTTTGCACATGGGCAAAGAATGACAAAAGAATATTCCTTTCTGGAAATCACAGCCAGTACAGACTGTGACACAGCGCAGAACCAGGGTTAATTGACCCAGCAGGATACATTCATACCTTTATTTACTGTGACATGCGAATAAATGGTAGAGTTTCACAAAGGCAAGTACTGAAATTAGACAAGAGGGAGAGGGAGAAATAAAAGGGCCCTACAAAGTATGAAGGTTTTTTTGATTATTCAAAGTGCTTTAAGAGCTATTTTAGTACCAGAAAGTTCCCAGCTATAGATTTATCACTCTGGGGAGGCTGAAGGGATGCTCAGAGAACTGTGCAAAACCATTGGCAGCCTTATTGCTCCAGAAGTGCAGGTGCAAAATGCAGTTTAGAAGAAAATTCTCTCTGACATGTTTCAACATCAGCCCTAATACAGAGGGGAGTCCTGTGTGGCTTCGAGCAATCCTGCACGCAACATATGGAGGAGCAGCAGAAGCAGAGCCCCTCCGAGCCTCCACTACCAGCCTAATCATTATAATAGTTTCAGTTCTTTCAGGGGATCCATTATGCAGAGATCTGAGTAGTTTGTATATAACTCTGTAATTACCTATGCATCCACTTCCCAGTCCACCCCTACATCCCCTCAACGGCTGCAAGACAGATGGCCCTTTAGAGCTGAGATAGCGAATTAAAAATGTGTCCAGCAAAAGCACTGATTCAGCATCTACTAAAATAATTTTGTAAATTTATCTCACTTTCACTAGTTGGTTCCAGGAGGGAAAGAAATTAAAACATTTAAATATGTTTTTAAACTAAATACCACAGGTTTTTTACATCACACCATCTTTTCCTTCCACTTTCTTTCACAGAAATTAAAGCCACAAAAAACTCTGTACAAAATTCTTCTTCTCTCTCTCTCTTTTTTTTTTTTTTTCCCATTCACCAGGTTCACGTGTTTGGCTTGACTCAAAACATTTGTTATTGTTTGCTGGTTTTCAGACTGCCATCAAGCCAAAAAATCAGTTGTTTGTGCCATTCTCCTTGGTAGGGGAGCTCTCTCCCAGATGGCTTGCGGACCCCATGGGAGCTGAGCAGCCTTGCCCACCCAGCTACCAGGCACTGCAACACATCTGCTCCGCCGCAGCCACGACTTTCTGCAGATGGGAAGGAAGGCATCTCAAAAGGAGATTTTTCTGAGTCCAGCAGAAATAAATTAATCTACAAGACTAGGCAGGTGCCAAACGGCGGGTGAGGTAGAGCTTAAGGCTAGAAGTTAAGTGACTAAGGGTAGTGGCTAGAAACACAGGGTAGGAACGCACAGCTGAGGCATGTTATAATAAGTAGAGCCGTTACTGAGCTAAAGGTCTCTGTTCTCACGGGGCCGACCCTCGGTTGGAGATGATAGGTGTACTGCTGAGTGTCT
>NW_009646945.1:3916232-3935497 GCF_000708025.1 Charadrius vociferus
TCTTTCCACACCTGCACGGTAGTATGAAGCTGAAGAGTTCATGAGTCCTATGGGCCTTTCCCCATCCCAGCATCCGTGCTCCAGATTTTCTGTTGCTGAGCTATTATTTGCTTCTCCTATCCTTGTGCCATCCTGTTTTTCTGTCCCAGTTTAATTCTGTTCTGCCCATTAGGTGACATTTTCACAGCAGTGGCAAAATAGGTGAAGTGGAAGGATAAATGAGATTTCTTCCAAATGGTAAATACCTGCCCTTCAGAAAGCAATTTGTCTTCTTCCCCCCCCCCCCCAAAAAAAAAAAAAAAAGATAAAAAAAAAGGTGTATTTTAACAGGAAAATACTTCTATTTTTACTTTATCTTTATTGTTTTCATTCACGGTTTTAAAAAATGGGTTAAAAAGGCATCAGAGTAAACTTCACAGCTGTCTGATAAAACCTACCAGCAGAGAAAACACAGTTGACCAAACATTAAGCTGAGGTTGCGTTCCTCTGTTTTCAGGAACAACCGGCTCTCATCAGAGAAGTACTGTTTACATGTAACTTCCACCAACCAGCTGTACCTATCTAGTCCGGTCCTTCTCTTCATTGTAGCCTCCTGCGTTGAACACTTTGGGCCAAATTCATTTCTGGCGTGGATTCTCTGAAGCTGCTGAAAAGATTAATTTGTCCTAACACATATAAAACCAGGGCATATTTTAACTGGTCGTATTTAGGTTATATATTATTGTACTATAGACTAAGGCAGCTTTCAGCCTTAATACAGACAGGAGCAGGCTCCTCCATTGCAAATCCTGTTAAATTCAAGCTATGGGCTGAAGGGCTGACATAATTTTAAAATGTTCTTATCAGGCCATAAGAATTAAATGTCCATAGGAGTGTTCCCTGCTTTTAATGATATGCTTAACTAAGAAAACACATCCTGTGTTTGTTTTAAAAATCCACAGCACTTGAAAATCAATAGCTGTGCATAGCTGCTTTACATAGCTGGAGATAGAGCAACTTTTAGAGAGCGCAGGTGGGGCTGCACAAACCGGGCACCATTCTTTGGTCAGGAAAACCCTGGAAATGTAATGCCCATGGGTGGAGTTTGAGTGGGCTTTGTTGAGAGAAGGGCAGAGCTGGGGTGCAGCCAGTCTCACTGGTTTGCTTTGGCACCAGGGGGCAATTTACTTGGTAGTCACTAGCCTGCACCATCCCTTGTGCTGTCCCGCTTCCTCCTCTGGCACGGGATGAGAGGACCGCCCTCAGCATTGCATCTTCCAAATCCAAGCCCCAGAAGTATTTCATCTATATGTGTGCATTCCCTCGGAGCTTTGAGGGACACACCAAGGAAAAAGCAAAATGATCTTTGCATGTGTAGTCTTTGCCTCTCGTTTTTCACTGCACATTTGCAGTACCCTCACCACACCATCTCACTGCAGCTACTTGACATTTTTCTAGAAGGCAGCAGAAACTCATATTTTAAAAAAGCAGTGACTTGCTTGGTGACCCAGTAGTAAATTAAAATCATCATACACAATGTGTATGAAATAGAAAATCGAATTTTGGTGCAACAAAACTGACAGTTCCATTTAACAGAGAATAAATGAATGCAGACTCCTGTGGATGACTGACTGATTTAAAGAGACTGCGCCGATTTTCCAAGATGAGAAAGCTGATCACAAGAAAATACATATATTTCTGTGTGACACAGGTTATACACCTATTCCAATTGCAAGTGAAATTAGGTTTAAAAAGTATTAAATCTTAGACAAAGGCAGTTTTTCCCCATTTTGTTGCTATTTTTTACAGAAAACCCAAAGCCTGGACTTTCAAAAATATCTGAGTGTAACAAATTCCAGTGATTTCAGTGGAACTCTCTTTGAACACAGTGATTGCACAGTCAGATTTATCTACGCCATCAAGGTGTGCTGTCTGAGACAGCAGAGGTTTAACCCTGCATATTATATCATCCCCTCACTTACCGGCTTCCTTCCCCATTAGCATAGGTATGCTGTGAAACAGGAGGAAGCAGAGGTTATTTCTGTGTGTTTATGCATGTGCAATATTGTACTTACATTCAAAATACCAAAATGTATTATAAATGGAGCCCTGCTACCTGTGCCCTCTGATTTCAAGAGTACAGCAGCTGGTAAAAAAAATGCTACAGAAGAACTTTATGGGCAAAATTCAGCGTTTTCTGCCCAAAGCCCAGTTATTCACATGTGAAGCAGTCTGATAGAGGAGCTTTGGATTACTTGTTTCCCATTTGTGCATTAGTTGCTCAGTACACTTGGGGAAAAAAAAGTCCCACAATTACGTCCTCTCAGAAAAGAGTGGTTCTGCAAGTATTGCTATAGAGTTTCCTTTTTCTATAGTTTCTAACACAAACTGGGGAAGGTTACATTCAAACTGCACTAAATAGTTGTCTTCATTCCAGATCAGAGGATTAAGCTCAGGTTTAAAATTAAATGTAAATTACAAATAAGTATTCAGAAAACGTTAATTAAAAGTATTACGTTCCTGACTCATTTATTGCTCAGCAAGGGTTCCTAAGTATCTTAGCTGGAGAAAGGGGCCATTCACATTCCTCCTTTTTTGACCAAGTCATTGTACGTGTCTTAGGTTATCCATTTGCAAGTTAATGTAGTGCCGAAGCAAAGGTTTTCATTTTAAAGAAGTAATATTTCACAGCAAGATATGCTCCTGCAAGATGTAAAACAATCTTTTTCTAAAGCACTGGGAGTTAATCAGCCTTTCTCTTCATTGCTACAGGGGAGGGTTCAAATGGCATAAGATGCTGATTACTTAGATCACAGAGTCTATAGAAATCCCAATACGATTACATTTTCCTCCCTTTGTTATCAGAGTTTATTGTATCTTGGTGTTCAGGCTTTAAGTAGTTTTCAAGTAAAAAAAAGTAAATTAAGAAGAAGGTATTTTCTGAGTCTTCTGAATAACGATCGTGTTACATCAGAACACCACATGAATGCGTAAGGTGGAGCTTGCAAATGAATAGCAGAAGGATCGTTCCCTATCACTGCATGTGCACTGGATGCATTTCATAGAATACAGCGCGCCCATTTCAGGGGAGCGTTGCATTGCCCTTGCTTTTAAACCAAACGCCTTCAAAGACTCACACTAAAAAAAATCACGCAGAGCTAATGTGTACCAGTGGCAATGCTTCTCCCGGCCCACTCACAGCATTTCTCTTTCACATTTGATCTTTATAGTTTCCATACTGGAGCGATTTGGTTTGCTGAATTCTGGAAATGTCTCAAGTTGAAATGCTAGTGTATTAACCTGCTGTACTGAGTCTCTTTTGTTTCTCTTTACCAGAGTGCTGCTTGCCAATTTTTACAACTACAGCAGATTTTACTATTCAAACAGAACCAGATGGAACACCAGTTCAAAGAACATGTCAGAATTAAATATTTCTTTTTTAATTAGTTGCTTCTGATTTATGCAAAAAAAAATTAACATAAGAGTGGGAGAATGTGCCATGAATCCAGATGCAACACAGCCCACACAAGCATTATCTTTTCTCTGTCAGAGACACAGAGGCCTTTTCTTTCATTTTTTCTTGTCCTTTCTTTTTTCTTTTTGTTTCTGAATTTCATTTTTCTTACACTTTCTACATCTTTTCCTTCTCAAACCATCCCCATAATGATGACTGAAGTTCTCTTATGTTCATCAGTCGTACTTTTTCATCATTATCTTAAATTTTCTCTTGTAGAAACTGGCTGATCTGCCTCTGGAAAAAAAATAATTACTGTACTCAATACTGCAGTCCCAGCATCAGTATCTCAGTGTGTCAGCATCCTTTGAGTCTATTATTTGTTTTCAGTTGGGGGAATCTTTACACTCGAGTTTTTTCTGCTGCAGAAGAAGATTTGGGCAGCAGGTAAAGACTGTGAAGAATATTTCAACTGCTAAAGAAAGTTCATTTCCTTTTTGCTGCCAAGCATTCCTGTTTCTTTGGCATGAACGTTTGCTCATCTTCTCTTTCATGCTTCCCCATTTTTGCCAAGTCACATAAGCATCAGTTCAGCAAAGCATACGGACTAAGGACAGTTGTTAGGCACAGACTAGAAGGTGAGCATGTGATTAGCTGCTTTCTCTTCTGGGGCTTTCAGGATGTTGCTGTCAAGGTCAATGAGAAAGACTTCAGTGACTCGGGGGAGATGTCCTCACTTTCTTCATGGAGATGCCACAAATATCATTGAGACTTTTGCACAAAGATCTGAGATGGTTTACAGCCTTCACTATTTTCACTTAAAGCCAGGATGAATATTTACACCCTGTCATTAATCAAGGAGTTGTGCTCTTGTAATGACTACTCATTTCAAGGACACAGACTGTTGGAAGTAATTTTCAAATTAAATTAATTAAACTATTTTCAGAATTTCCACTAGAACCTATGCCATTTTTACTTAGCATTATATTCTTCTTTACTTAAAGCTCAATAAATAAAGGAATTAAGCCATAGTTATATATACATTATGGGAAAGCATGATTGGTCAAATCAACAGCAATGCCTAATAAAAAAGATCAACTCTTGCTTAATTAAATACTTGACAGAAGAACAGTGAAGCGTCACAACAGTTAATCTGACCCAGAGCACTGTATGCTATCTAGGGAAATGACACAGTTCTCTAAAAATATTTACTTTGGTATGTTGTGTCAAGTGATGGATTATACAGCTTTTCAAGCCACAAGAGATGCCCACAACAAAAAGCTTCCTGTTGTTAATCAAACTCCAGCACTTTGTCCTTTATTTTCTCAGGCTGTTGAACAGACCTACAGTAGGAGTGTTAAAAGCTGGTAAAACTGCTCCCTTGCTACAGCTCCCTCAATGACTGCATTTTATTTAGCAAGGCAGATTTTAATTCTGAAAAGAAGGTCTTCCATGCTATGACATGATTATGTATGACGACAGGAAGCAGCAATATTCAT
The DNA here is from genome assembly GCF_000708025.1 of Charadrius vociferus. Taxonomy (NCBI): domain Eukaryota; kingdom Metazoa; phylum Chordata; class Aves; order Charadriiformes; family Charadriidae; genus Charadrius; species Charadrius vociferus. Next base: position 3,921,165 of record NW_009646945.1, read on the forward strand.
TTCAAGTTGTGCGTGTTGCATGTTGTTCCTTATCCAGCAGTTTGCTAAGATTTGCTACATGATATATTGTGCAGAGCTAAATGTTATTCTTTTTCCTTCTCCTCAACTGGTCTCTAATAAAATGCATATGCCACCCCTTGCATATCTATGTCTTAAAAATGTGTCACCCACCCACATTTTTCAGAGACAGTAAGACTGCGATGAAAATATTTTTCCTGGATGCTAAAAGATATTGCAGAATAAATAGAGAGGAAGTAATTCATCTGTAGAAACAGCTCGTGTCTTGCAATATGCTTTCACAGGAAAGAAATTGATTTTAGAAATAGGAACAACTGGGCCTTTTTTATGTGAACATTTCTCTCCTGGAAAAAAGAAATACACATTTGAGATGTTCCTCGTTTCTTGGAAGTTAGGAGCCAATTCCTATAGGCAAGTCTGTTCCCAGTCTCATAGTTACCAATAAAGGCAGTCACATTGCAACACAGGCAATTATCAAAGGCTGTGTTTTTGGATAAGGCCCTAAGACATCATTTTCCAGAAGAGTTATGCTTTTTAATATGAATGAATATGAATGAAAGTGAACAAAATTTGAAAAAAAAAAAGAAAGAAAAAAAGAACTAGCAACAGACCACAGTTGGTTAGAGCTGAAACTCTGGTCATGGAAATGAAATGTCAAGATTTCAGGTTAGGAGACAGCTGTCTGTCTCGGATCACAGCCATACAGCATGCAATAACTTACAAAATCGCTCGCATCCTCTAAAATAAATACCAGATGTTTGTTTATCATATGTGCAGAAAGTTAAATGTCAAATAATTGCAGGGAAATGCATTTGATGTTCTTCTTCAAAAGTACTGTATTTCATCACCCCCTCTCTCCACAGTTCATTTTAACGTGAAACACAAGTTCTTGAAACTAAAAAGCACAAGAAACCCAAAACAAAAAGCTAGTTGTTAAAGATTTGTATTACTATCTCAGCTGGAGGAGGCTAGATCTGAGAAAAATGGGTTACCTCTGGTCACGTTAACACTTGGAGACCTCTGTGGAGAGGACATGCTAAGCTGACTAAAAATTACACAGACAGTTGGACTTTATAAGCATAAGCCTCCAAAAAGCAGGAGAATTCCTATCTGTTTGGTGACACAGCTGTACTAGAGCTGCTGTCCTTGTCAACAGTTCCTCTGGATAGCATAGTATGGAAGAACTGTGTCTTACCACAGCTGCATTTTGGTACCTTCAGGCTCCATTTGTTAATAGCAGTTGATATGGTTGAACGTCAGCTCTGAGCAATCCCCGTGCCATTTAGAATGTGTATTTTATGCACAATTTTGCATTTTACAGAAGGTAAACTTTCAAAAGACATTAGAAAGAAAACAAAATACATCACAAAGTGATTAATGAAGGTAAGCTTAACAGCCCCTTAAGATGTGTCACGCAGTTTCCAAGGTAGTCTTCTACATAATTTATTTCTATCACCTTACTTAGAGAAGAAGATTGGTACATTTAGAACTTGATTTACAAACATACTTAGGCACCACAGAGGGGTGCTCAGTGTTGCAATTCTGTTTTCATGCACCTGGAGAGGAGCAGTTCCTCTCCGGAGGCCACCACAGAGAACTGTCAAAGGGTGAAAAACGCCTTAAGCTCTACCTCTCTCCTGGACCTCTGCACTGACACAAAGGTAGTACTAAAAACTCCAACCCTTCCACTTCTCGTCTGCTTAGCCCCACCCTTCTTGTTTGTGCTGCTTCTTTCTCACAAAACGCTATGGAGAAAGTTTATTCTTTTTCCCTCTGTCAGCTTGTGAGCAAACACCCCCTTGGCATGCGGCATGCCGGGGGTTACAGCTTGATTTTGCAAGGGGTTTAAAGCTGTGGCACACAGCTGAACACTCCAGCCATCAGCCTCTAGTGCTCCAGCAGAGGACTGCTGTTGACATAGTTCCAGTTTTCAAGAAGCAGGTAAAGATTTGTTGATCCAGAGAGAGCACATCTATGTGAAGAGATGTTCTCCCTAACAAGAAGAGATGCCTCCCTCCGTCTGTACTGTATTACACAGTTACTGGAGCCAGGAGCACTAATGAGGTTGCCTCTTCCCTACCTATAGGCAATAAATTAGAGGTCTTCTCAGAGTCTGTCTCTCCCAGTGAGCTGCTAACATCTGGCAGGAGAATTTCTGCCTGCCTTTTGAATTCTGCCAGGTTTCGGGCATGAGGGTAGATGTCTATATCCTCTGCGTGTTTAGGACTTAGTTCTGAGCAGTGGGATAGATGCCGTAGGATATTCAGTGCCTCAGGAGTTAAGGGGATGTATTGAATACCAACCAGCATTTGGGACCAAGCAAAATTTGGGGGCCTGAAGTTCTTTGATGGGACAAGCCTGAGTCGCCTGAACAGTCAGTGACCGGTAGGTGTAATTGTTAACTCAGGCATCAACTAATCAAACCTTCCCCTAAACCCCCAATGTTAAATTTTAACTTGGCTTCAAATACCTAGAACTCTTGTAATAGGCCATTGCTTGACTTTATTCACAATGAAGTACTTACTGTATATTAAAAAGCCCCTACTAGAATCATTTCAAATCAGTTGGAACAGTACAGGCTTGGGACCCTAATCATTTCAAAACTGAAGAGCTGTTTCAAATTGTAAGAGAAGCAGATCATTTAAATAACTTAGCTCTGCACTCCCTCAGACTTCCAGATTTTCAAGTGCACTTCAGCCTGGAAGTGAATGTGGTATTGGACATAACTCAGTGCAGCACACTTTACAATCAGCAGAGTACAGTTTGGAGAGCATTTGAAGTTAAGCTGAGATTGCTCAGCGCAATGATGCCCAGATTCCCCCATTAACTTTCAGATTGCAACAATCTAACATCTGAGACTCTCCAGTTACTTTAAATCACTTGATTGTTTTTGTAAGGCGGTGCTGGGATTTTTTATTTTTTTTAAGGCTGATTTTTTTTTTTATCACGACAAAACAAAATGTTGCAGTATTTGACCCCTAAAGACAAGGGCTAAAATGTTGCATATAGACTTTACCAGCCTTAAAGACTGGGGCAGGGGCTTTGCCCTGAAAGCTGGTTCGATCTGCGACACACAAGGCTGCTATTCTTGTGTTGGAAGACTTCAAAATGCCTTCCCTATGACATGGGCATTGAGAAAGAAGCCAGTTTGTCCTCAACAGCACTTCCTTCAGACTTTTGAGAGAGAATGCAGAGCATGTTGATTTAACCACTCCAGCGCCTTTGGATATATGACATACATCCAGGAAAAAGGATGCCTGTGGGACACAGGGGACATATATTCTGCATCCTGTGTACTTTGGAAATAATGAAAAAGCCTGAGACATTCATGGGACATTCATTTGAGAAGGGTTAATTCAACCTATTATTATCCTACTGAAGTCTGGACAACTGAAGTTTAGGGGAATAAATTACTCTGATTAGTATTTTGTGAATAGTATCATTTTATATTGAAATTAAATGGTTTGTTCTGGGAAACAAAAAGAAGGTTCTAGCTGTAGAGAAAAAGGGTGATGAATTTGAGTTAGATTTGTTTGTTGTTAAGGCTAAAGAAAGGCTGGGAGGAAATGGCAGGTGTTTCAAAGCTGTGGTCACCGACCTGGCTGTGAGAAAGTTCTGTGCAGAGTATCAGCCGTTTGGCAGCTGGACTTGTGCACCAGGACAAAGGTTTCTTTTGCCAGCAGAACTGACTTGGGTAGCTGCAGTCCTGCACCGTACATCATCCTCCCAACTATGCCGATACATCTTCTGTGATGCCACATAATGAACTACATGAGGAAACAGATCTGGATGACAAATAAATAACTGGGGGTGGAGAAGGCTGTCCATTGTTTGCAATGTAACTTCACGAGAGAAAGAGAAAGGGAGAGAATGAGTGTAGAAGACAGAAGGCCTCTAACGTGCATTCGTGTGCACACTATAGCATTCATTTCTCCAGCAAGTTCAAAATGCCATTATTTTCTAATGATTAAAGTTCACTATATTTGACAGTTGGAACAGAATTATTGCACTTGTGCTAATGTTTCTTTCTGATTTCTTCAAATACTTCATATGGTACAAGTAACTGATTTGCCTTTTTCCCAACAAAATCACACAGTGATTCGTAATTATCTTGTGACTAACTAATACACCATGGGATTCTATTCTCCTCTTCTGTTTGCAAGTGATGAGCTCCTGGGTTTTTGCAGAATTCTTGTTATCATTCCCTAAGTGAACAACTTTCATGTTATGCTATTAAATTTCATCCCATTTCTAATACTGCAGTCCTCAGGGTCATTCAGTTCTCACTGTATGACTCTCCTCTGTATTGACAATGCCTTCCAGCTTTCTGCCCTCAGCCAATCTTACTAGAATCTATGCAAGGTAGTTAATGTAATTATTAAGTAACATTGTTCACCAGACTGGTCCCTGAGGATAGTAACTTCTAGTAACTTCTCTGCACTCTGGTGGTTCCCACTCCCACTGATGGCATCTCTGGTTCCTGCCCACTAGAGGAAAGAGAATTCTCTGGCATGTGCATAGCCCTTCTGGCTAATTAGGCACGTGTTCCCATCTCCTGTGATGACACTGTTTACAAAAGAGATTAATGAATATGTTATTATCAACAATGTGTTGCTATTTCCTTTATATAAAATCCTTATTATCTTTGTAAAACGGGGGGGGGGGGGGGGGTGTGAATGGGGTGTCACTTCTGCATTACTGTTATGCTCTGAACTGATTGTCTTCACATCCCAATTCATTCCTTATCACAGGTAGATCTAGGCCTTCTCCGCTTTGTTTCTGGAATTGGGACCCAAGGAGCCATCTCAAAAGAAACAAAGAAAGAATATTATCTGAAAACGTACCGCGTAGATGTCAGCTCCAATGGAGAGGACTGGATTACGCTGAAGGAAGGAAACAAGCCTGTTGTAAGTCTTTTCTCTTTCACCTCTGTTCGGCCAAGAAATAGGCTATTGATCTGTCTAGTTACTCTCAGTTGTTAAGAAATGAGGAATAAGTTATCACAGATTTAATCAGCATGATCAGAGTTTACAATATCCCAAATCCAAAAGATAGCTATTGTCTCCTTAGTAATGGGCCACAGAAATTGTTCATCCAAAGCCTAGAGCAGCTGAAAAGGGTGCAAGATGTGGCACGACCTGTTGTACCCACCAGAATTTGAGTGGTTTGGGTCTTTTCCCTGGAATGTGCTGTTTCCCAGTTTGCCAGAGATTTTCTGTGTGACCTTGAGAAAAACATGGGAAACCTTTTAAAAAATATGTAGGTCCTCTATCTGCAGTGAAGCTCTTATCCAGAGATATCCAGATATCCAAAATCATACTATGCAGTGTATCAGTGCGTCAGCTCCCTGTGCATAGCCATGCTGTCTTGCAGGAGTGCTAGCAAGTCCTTAGTAGTTGTTACACTTCCGAGCACCTCAGTGATGGGGGTCATGCAGACAGATAATTAGGCATATCTTTCTATCCTTATAGATTTTTATCACCTTTCCATTTATCGGCAGATTTCCTCTCTGTGACCTCCCAATGAAACAGCTTTAGACACTCATAAGAAAAATCTCCATTATCCGCTACCATGAGCATAAAGCTCATTACTGAGAAGTCAATTCTGCTCCAACTCTCACATGAATAGTCCCAGTGAGGCTGTGCCTTCCTTCCCACCTCGCTCAGGATGTGCCCGGGAGCAGCATCCCTGGAGGCTGCCAGGGGCTGATGCAACTGGAAAGGTTTTGTGGTACCTCCCTTCAAAATAGCCTTTTTGTGAGCCCTCTGTGAAGACCCAGAAGAGCTGTGTAATATTAAACTCTATCAGTGTAACCATATCTAGCTCTAAATATTTGGTTACTGGTTTTTCCCTGATTCATCTGTAAGTGCTATGCCAAGTCCACTACATTTATCTAATCAAAATGGTGGCAGTGTTTAACACATGCATCTTTCTTCTTTGAAGCACTTTATAAAACAATAAAAAATGAATCCTGAAAGCTCCTCTTTGACAGGTATTATCCTGGTTTTACAGAGAAGGAATTTTAGAAGGTCAAATGCCACAATGTGGGCACTGTGTAATGATGTATAAAGGTACAATAACTGACTGGCCCAAAGTCACAAGAGGAGCCAACGCTGCGGCTGGTATGAGACACAGGGTTTCCTGGCTCTGGTTCCTGTAATCTGAACAAATGCCTCTTTCAAAATCAGACCGTGCCTGATTTTCATTACCAGCTTCAATTTGTAAACTCTCCAAGAGTATATTTTACATGAGTTTCTATTGTACATGCTATCCTTCATTATGAGAATGCTTCATAAACCTGTGTTATTTGTTCAAAGGGTTTACAAAAAAAATCAGGTTTCTAAAGTGGCAATACTTTGCTGTTGATGAGGACAAGAAAAAACCACACAGAAGCATCCCTCTGATATCTCTGTTCAAATGAAAAGTTAAGGAGAGGCAGCTACTGAAGGAACAAAAGCAGGCAGCCACGGATCTCTTCCAGGCAGCCTCACACGAGTGTTGCACTAACCACACAGAAGGAGTTGTGTACTTTGGGAAAGACTCATTTCCTCTGTGAGATGCAGACCTTAAGAAAAATACAGCAGGTCCTCCCAGAGAAAAAAAAAAAGTTGCTGAAAAGAAACGTAGCTCCTTTTAAAATCTCTTGCTAGATATGAAACTCCTATATTAAATTCCTTGAGATATAACTGAGCCTGATGAGTTGAGAGCTGTGCGCTGCTGGCCTCCGCTCCAAATTAGTGCAGTTATTGCAAGTAACAAACAGGAAAGTAGACACTGTGTGTAAGAAATGGGAGAATCTCCCATAAAAGGAGGGGGGGTTGTATCCATGGAAAACAACAGGAAATTGGTCCTCTTTACATGACGAAGAAGCAGGAAACTGAATCACCTTCTTTGGACTAGAACATTGCAAGGTTTCAGCTCCGCTAGGAAGGAGCGTGGCTGCAGGATCCTCAACATGAAAGCACGGCACAATCCTGTCCCTTCTTGTGGAAGTCTCTTTGTTCATCTAATTTGACTGTTAGCCTTGGGGGACGCAGACAAAGTCTTAGAGCCTGCTATATAGATTTTAAATAGACTTCCATCTCAATATGCAAGGAGAAAGAAAGTCTGAGTACTTGCTTAAAAGGATTTAAAGACGAAGGTTAACAAAGCGAGGCTTGCACGATGCACTCTGCAAAACTCCTAAGCCCAAGGATAACAAAATAATGTATGTTTTTATTCTAACGCCATATAGGATTTTTATGTGGTCTAATTTAAATCCGAACCTTTAATTTAGGCCTGAGGTTCTGTAGCTTTTTGCATCATTCTACAAGTGTACGAGGAAAAAAACTGTCCTAAATGGGCACTGAGGGATTCTTCCAGGACACAGCAGTCCATGGGTGACCAAGACCAGTGTATATCATTCCTGCATATAGATCTGGGCATTAGGAACACCTCAAAATAGTCAGGGAGTGGACAAACCCTTGTTGCACTCAGGTAAGCTCCTGCTCTCGATGGCCCTGAGCTCTCCTGGTCTGCTCTGCAGCATTATGGAGTGTTATGGGACTCTGCAGATGGCAAGTATTTTTTTGTATCATTGAACACCTTATACCTTCTTTTTTCCTCCTCAAGGAAAGCTTACCTGTCTGCAAAAATTGTGTTAGGTGTTTAATGAAATGGTTCCCCATGCAAGTCTTTTGTCTCACCCCTCCATCCCCCAAAATAACCCTGGTTAGACCTTGTATCGTAACTATCTGTAAAACACAGAATTATAAACACCATTTAAGTGAATGCCTAACAAATATATACTTTTTTCTTTCCACACAAAGGTGTTTCAAGGGAATAGCAATCCCACTGAGGTTGTTTACAGACCTTTTGCCAAACCAGTTTTAACACGATTTGTGCGAATTAGACCTGTGTCTTGGGAAAATGGAGTATCACTGAGATTTGAAGTTTATGGCTGCAAGATAACAGGTAGGTCTTGGGAAGGATTTTAAAACCAAGGGAATTTATTGTGCATAAGCTGTGGTTTTTATTTTTATGAGTGAAATGCATCTTTATAATTTCCACTGGGGTCTGAATGTAGAAATGTGAAAAAAAAAAAAAAGACAAACAACACCATAAAGAAAATAAAAGAGACAACCCAAATATCCAATGTTATCTGAATGTTGTTCTGGCATTATCTTTTAGGCGTTCAGCTTTAAGAAGTGAAAAAAGTAAGCTTTAATTACTTTTCTTGCAATTATTTTACATCTCCATGCAAAATACCTGACATACACAGACATTTTGCAAATTCCCTTTTTTTTTTTCCTTCCTAACCTTCCAGTCCCTCTCTCTCATGCCTGCTATTTGTAGGTAGTTCTCAGCAGGTTTCACAAGGAACAACCATACATAACTAGGTTTAAAAGCATTGCAAGGTACAAACACTTAGATCTGAAGCCTATTCAAGCAACTAGACATATATAGTCAGGTTCCCACTAGTGATCAGTATTGGAATGTAACTCCTTTATGTGACACAGTTAACTACCAAAATAACTGTCCAAAATGCTTTCTGAAGTAACAGCAAAAGACATTCATTATCATCAAAATGCTATCTTGAAAAAAAAAAAAAAAACAAACCAGGCACACGCAGGGATGTTTTTGAAGTCCTTATTTGTTTTAGGATTTTCTAGTTTTTAGGATTTCTACATCTCCTACAAAATGGAGGTGGTTTTATACATAAAGTAAAAATACAACAAGTTCTAGATTAAAGAAAATTTTAATTATTCAATATTTTTTACAAAGCTGATTTTCCTAAAAAATACCTAACGTCATTTTATAGCACTTCATACAGTTCATTGGTACTAAAATTTAATAGTTCTAGGAATATATCTTTTTTTCTTTAGTCTTGAAAATGTTTCTCAGGACTGGTTTCCAGACAGCAGGAAAATAAGATTGCTGATTACTGTGTTATAGAATTCCAGGTCATTCTATGAAATCTTTTCACATTAGATCAAGGTAATAGCAGCAGAACCACTGTTACTTCTATATTGGAAATCTTCATTCCTTGTTAGCAGCTTTTTCTACTTCTAATTTGTATTTATCTGGGACCATAAAAGAAGCAACTCTTTAGCTTTTGTGACATTTGAAAAAGCCTGAGAGACCAAAGAAATGCAACAGAAAAATCTCAAGTTCAGCAATAAATTATATTTTACAGAACATATGAAAGATTTCCATTTCCAATGTCACCAAAATTAAGTAATCTGCAACCAGGTTTTGGCTGATTTTGGAAGTCTTCTCTAGGGAAATATTCACAAATTCAGATGTGACCCTGCACCCTTTGCCTTAGCAAGAAGAATAGAAAACAAGAATAGAATAGGATATTCAGATCGTTTTGGTTCCCATCAAGCCAGAAATACTTGTGGTATTTTGGTACTTCCTGCCAAAACTAGGATGTGCAAGTTTGAACAAATGAAAATTATATACAAATCCAAAGAGATTATTTTGGATATAAGAAAGAAATAAGGAATTGCTTATGCTAGTTGAATTGACTGATATGTCCTGTTTCTGTTTTGGTGCTTGTTCAGATTAACTATTTATTTTAATACTTTTTTTCTCTGTAGATTATCCTTGCTCTGGGATGCTGGGTATGGTGTCTGGGCTCATTCCTGACTCTCAGATTACTGCATCTACTCAAGTTGATCGAAACTGGATCCCAGAAAATGCTCGCCTCATAACGAGCCGTTCAGGTTGGGCGCTGCCACCAACTACTCATCCATATACAAACGAATGGCTTCAAATAGACCTTGGTGAAGAAAAAAAAGTGAGGGGCATAATTGTCCAAGGAGGCAAGCACCGAGAAAACAAAGTATTCATGAAAAAATTCAAAATTGGCTACAGCAACAACGGATCAGATTGGAAAATGATCATGGATTCCAGCAAGAAGAAGATAAAGGTAAGGAAGAAAGCTCTGGACTAAAAAAAACTTGCATTAAAAAAAAAAAAGTTTGCCTTAAATTTCTATCTCTGACCTTAAAAATGGCACACAGTTGGAATGAAGCCAAGCAGGAGGACTCCCAGGGCAGCAACCCTGTAGGGATGCTGTGGGAACCATCCCATGCGTGAGGGCAGGAGCTGGCCATAGGATGTTTGCTTCTCTCTGCAGCAAAGGTTTCATTTATTCAACAGCTAGTTCAGGCTTGATTTCTGACAAGGGTGGTGCACCTCTGTGGCCTGGGGCTTACTGCAAAACCCCATGCAACGGTAATATTCAACACTGCCAAAAAAGTAGAGTTTCCTCTGCAGTTTTTCCCCTGACATTGAACAAACTTATTTGAGACACTGAATTACTTTTCTTTTGCTTCTTTTTCATCTGAACTGCAGATTGAGAATGGTGTTATTTAACTCAATGGGGTACCTGTTGGATTTCTGAACTGCCTGTAGACTGCTTCGAGAGCTTTACAGGCTCTCTGTAATGGTCTGATCCAAGTCCCTCTGAAAGAAAGTGATGGAGTTTTTAACGTGTTATGCCATCCCAAGTGAAAAGTACTATTGTAGTGTCACAAGTGAAGCATCTTGGAGGTTGCTTGGGAATAAAGGGCAGCTGGTTCAAACAGAGATTATAAGAAATTTACATAGGAGGGCCAAATGAATTGCTGAGTTAGATGCCAAGGGAAAGAAAATTAATGTGGCCCAGAAAAGTTTCTGGCAACATACCTATTTTGGTTTGTCTTTGAATGTATGCATTTCAGGGCATAAATAGCACTGAGTGTTTAGCTTATTTATCCCAAATCCCATTTGTTAAGTTTTCCAGCCCCATTTTGATATTGTTGCTCACAAAGTGCATTTTTGCCTCAAAAGGCACAACCCTTTTTTAGTCCTCCTGCCCTGTTCCTAGGGGAAAGCAGTGGGCAAGCAGTCTTGTTCACGAACCGGTGCTGCACTACTGGGATGATCGGGGAATCATATACCAAAGATGACCTCAAAAAAATCAGTGTGGTGCTTGGCAGATGGGACTCCTGAGAGTTGCTCTTTATCTCATCTGCGTTAGTCTGAAAATTAGATGTAAAAGCTGTTTTGCTATATATACTCATCCATTGGACAAACCTATGTTTCCTTAAAGGAAAAGCTGAGTGGGCCTATGGATGTAGCTTTTCCAGGCACATTTGGTAAATATTGGACTTCATTCTCTCCTGTTTTAATCTCACTGAATATGTCTGCATTTTCTCACTTCTCATCACTTTTCATCATTTGTTTTGGGGATTAAAACTAAATGAATTCAGCCTTTGCAGTCAGCTCCTTTCTCTTGTTACCATGAGTTTTGACTTCATCATAAAGTGTGAAGAGAGTGTAAATCAACAATGGGATCTAACCATTTTCTTTCTAAAATAGATGTTGTTTTGACATGTACTTCTACACTGTGGCTCAACGAGGGAAAAAAATAATGCCATATGCTTTCAAAGCAGTGCGCCGTCTGCTGCATGGCTTTCTGTTTTCTAATACAAGCACTTGCCGTCATTGTCAGAAGTTAGCAGTTTGACAAGAAAACTAGTGTGCTAACTAACGCACTGAGCCCATCCTCAGCTTTCATCACTATCAGAAATTAACTTTCAAGATTAATGGAATGGAGAGGGATGGAATTCAAATCTCTTGTGGCATAATTATAATCCTTCCCAAAAATTCAAGACATTTAATAAAATTTTTTCCGAAGCACAAGTTTTCTTTAAAGAGAATCAGATAAATCCCATTATTTGGGAGTCTGAGGGATTTCAAATGTTAATACTGGAATGTAGTATTTTTAAATGTAAGTGGAGCTGGATGGGACAGCATGCTATAATGAGTCACAGCAGGAAGGCGGATTAGAAACAGCCCTGTTATATGAAATGAAACACATCGTTTCACTTGGTTAAAGTCTTGACTTTCAATAAACAAACAACTGCATTTTAGGAAAAGAAAGAGCAGTGACAAGCTAAACTTAACAACAGAATATGTCCAAAGGATGAAACATCACCTTGTTTCTCAACATGATCTTGTCATCCATGCTTGCAGCTCATTTCACTAGGACTACCATAATTCCTTCCTCTTTGGCTGACCCAATTTCTGCTATTTTTGAATGTGCAGAATGTTTCCCGCTTTAGCCTAGCTCAAGCACTCAGAGGAGTGAACATCACAAATCCTCAAACGACCACGCAGAACCCCATTTTCATTTTAAGATCCAATTTGTATTTCTTGTCTATAGTCTTACCCAAGCTTACTCCATAAAGTTATCTTTCTTTTTCATTCTTCTTTCCTCCTTCCACTTTTGGGGTTTTTTTTACACCTGCTATCATTTCTGGCATAAGAGACTTCTGAATGTCCTGCCATTTGGAACAACCTTTGTAAATTTCTCTGTAATGTTTATTTTCGTTTTGAAAGATACTAGGGAGAATTTTTTCCCTCTCACCAGTTTAGCTTCTTTTTTGTTTAGTTGTTATTTAATATAAGTCTTCTTTGTAATGAAGAGAAGGAATTGGTGACATAGCCGGTATAAAAGACACTCACAAAGTGAAGTTTTACTGTATACTCCACTCTCCTCCCCCACAAAGAATATCGGTACGTGTTTTAAATGAACAGTCAAAATTGAATCACAGGCAGCTCTGCACTACAAAGGACAATGATTCAATATAATTATGATTCAATATAATTCTAGATGCCTATTGAATTCTAATGTCTATGTGTCAGTACTCCAGTACTGATGTCTTTTATAAAACAGTTTTCATTATTATATGTTGCTATTAAGACTACTATTAAAAAGGAAGCAAGGATTCCTCAGATACATGTGTCTGTCTACTTTTTACACATAAAATGGCATTCATTCTTTCTCATATGGTAGGTAGCTTTTCTGATCATTTGCACTATATTGCTATTCAAATATAATCATATGTAATTCCATGTTAATTAGATCTGACAGGCCATCTACATGTGAATTCTTGACAACTATCTTCCAAGCACTGGCAGAACACCAGGTCAACCAGTGCCCCTTGAAGCCACCTTGGAGGTACAATCTCCCCTAGGAAGTAGGAGCAGAAGCATTAATGCTGAAATTATTTTTTTTAATTTAGTTGGTCTTAGTCTGCCATCATCGTTGGCTTTTGCGACTGGCACTCTAACCAACAGCCAGAAGGGGTTGTAGACCATTGGTTCATGATGCAGAGGTGTCCAGTAAAAACAAGCAAGGCTTTTAGTACTGCACTAAAAATACAAGCAGCAAGCAGATTTACCTATGCTGGTTTTGTGCCTTCAGAAATACAGCCAGCTTTTCCCATGGCTTCTGTTTTCTCTGCCCCAGATCAATAGGAGGAGGTAATTGCAGGTTGGGTTTTTTTCTCATCCAAAATGAAGGGCATCCGGTGGTTTCTTCCTGAAGAAAGCTACAGGCTTTGCAGCTGTGAGTTGGAAGTATCTTTATAATAGCTCTTCTAATCCCAAAATCAAACACTAGTTCAAAGAAGATATTTTTTAATGTTTTGCCATTTAACTAATTCATAGAAAAGAAAAGTTGAAAATACTTCACTTCTACTTCATTTTTATATATATTTTAATATTTTGTAGAGTGTTCTATACATGATATTCTGAAGTAATTTTTTACCATAAAATAGGGTAAAAATAACTCCTTTCGCCTATCTTGGGTTATAAACTCTTCATGGCAAGGACTGTTTCTTTGTACAGTTAATTCATTCTAAGGTCCAGTCATCTCCATGGAGGCACCTGAGTTGTTGCTAGAAGTACAAATTATAACTTGTTCTATATGCAAAAGATCACTTGCAAGAGAAGCCGAAGGTATCAAACGAATAGCATTGAGAGCTGCTTTATGGCTGAAGAACCCAGAGTGCAACTCAGAGAAGAGCTTTTTGTCTGAAATGTACATTTGCTGACCTGCCTTGCCCGTGGGATTATATTGCAGTTTTGTCAGAAGGCAGCTTTCTTCTTTCTTTCTTTCTTTTTATTCTTATTCAATAGCAAGCTCACTGGAAGAACTCTTGCAGCTACTGTTCCTGGAGTTTAATTTATGCCTTTTGAAATAACTACAACTTGTGAAACTCTGTCACTGGGGGAAATCAGATTGAAATTTTCTCTTCAATAGTTGGATTATTATTGTAACCACTTAAAAGGTGACAGGATCTTCACCTCAGCCATTTTTTTTCCCTGAGAAGTGTTGAAAATGTCACCCAGTAAAACCCCAGATCAGAGTGTCATTTAAAAACATGTCTCATTAAACACTCAGCTCTTGTTATGACCCTGATGGATTGGTTGCTACTGAGTTTATGAAAAATGGAATGCATTACTTTTCCCAGAAGCTTTAACTATGTATTTTCCAT
>NW_009646945.1:3935542-3952276 GCF_000708025.1 Charadrius vociferus
ACTGCTCACTTAATTCAAAGACTAGAGAATGAAGGTAAAAAGATGATTGTTGAAAATAGCTTTTTTTTTTTTTTTAACAAGTAGCATTTGTCGTGCTTTGCAGACTTTTGAAGGCAACACCAACTATGACACGCCTGAACTGCGGACTTTTGAACCTGTATCGACGAGATTCATCCGCGTTTACCCTGAGAGAGCCACACACGGAGGACTGGGGCTGCGAATGGAACTGCTGGGCTGTGAACTCGAAGGTAATTGCTCTGCTAGAGACGAATGCACTTTATTATTTTCATAAATACATTCTCCACTTGCACTACTGCTGAACACTGCTGTGTCTGTACAGGCAGCACATCGGACTCTCGCTTCCGTGACTGCCATTAGTGCTGTTTCTTGGCCTAATCAGTTCCTTCTCTGCAGACATTTGAATATGCCCAAGGCACAAATATTATTCTTTCTCCCATTCCTTTGTTGAATCACAGTGATATTCTCCACATGGTTTTCTGTTCCCTTAAGCAGCCTTATGATTATACTTCTGAGAAGCATAGAGCTATTAGGAGACAATAAAGACAGGAACTGAAATTTTATGTTACCATGATACAACCCTGGAAGAGATGTTTTCTTAGAATGCAGAGGGAGCTTTGCACTAAATACAGCAATTATGTCCCTTACTCCTTCAAAGGACGTGAAAGTCACACCAGACGCTATGGCGGGCAATCATTACTTAGCTGGACAGTGTCTGTGCTGTTCCTTTTGGGGGGTAAAGAGGGCCTCTTTGTTCCTTACCAAGGTTTAATTTTGCAAGAGTATGTAGGAGATGAAAGACCAGGAAAAGCAAAGTTTAGACATTTATCCTTGGACTGTGACATGAAGTCAAGCTTTGATTCTTGTTACATAAACAATAATTATTTAACTTCATAGATAACTACAGATAACGCTACAGGAATGTCACAATTTTATCTGGTGGATGATGGTATGGTGGTGTGGCTTATAAACCACACAGCTTAACAATACACAGAATAACAAACCATGTTATTCAGGGTTCCATATGATACTTCATATAGAAGTAGCTGAACAGGCTCCCAAGATGAATGGAACCGACTCCTCTGCTTCCATTTCTTTCTCACCATTTCTCCCCCAAGGCGGAAGAGTGGGAGGCATTTGCTGTGAGAACTGATGAGTTCAGTGTTGTTTTTTTAGTGAAGGCCAGATTGAATAAGTATGCTTTTTTACTTGGCCCGGAAAGTGGGGAGGTTGGAAATACTTCTTAGTTCCTGCAGGAAGTCCTAATTTCCTGTGGGAATACTTAGTTCCTGCAGACTATTGTGCTACTTGCTCAGAAAAAAGGAAACCCAGCACCTGCCTTATGTAAACTCACAACCTGTGGGCAAAGCCCTTCGGCCACAGGGCTCCTGTAGCCACCTAGACACCAAGAAGTGAGTCCATGCATCACCTTACAGCAACACATTGCTCAGTGAGATGGAGGAGCCAAAGAGGAGACTGACCAGGAAAAATGCCTTTGCTTTTAGGCAAACTGCAACAGCAAGTACAATTTTTCCCTGGGACACATCTTCTTGCATTTGTCTTTCTGCTATGGTGTACTTTTGAAGGGTGATCACCTGTAGGTCACCCATGGACAGGTGAGGTCAATTCCCATTTACCCATGGAAAAAGCATAATAAGGAAACTTTGTTGTATAACTGTATCTTAAGGAGGGGGTGAAATGAAGAGAAGTCACTTGAGATTTACCAAGCAAGAAAGGAGTTGAGATGAAAAAGAAGCATGGAGGTAGGCACAGACAGGAGTAGAAATCAGCTCTCCAGCAGTAATGAGCAACGGGAAGTTTTGTGTGCTCGAAGCATCCCAGGGGGGCTTATATGAAATGATGGCAGAGATGCAGGCAAGCTTGAGGCTATACAGGGGCATGAAGATCAAGATAAGAAACTTAACTGGGTGTAGAAAGCTAGAGGGAGCTCCCAGAGGGGTTTTTAAAGTGATGTAGGGAACAGACGCTCTGCATAATTTGTAATAGGTACGGAACTAATTCTTTAACTAGGGATAGATTGTACCCGTAAAGCATAGGTCAGGGTCCTAAAAAGCCATGTTTTGTACCAGAATATAGCTACTTCAGAAACTACCACCGCTTCTGGCATTTTCAGGACAAGAAGTCAGCACATATGATCTTATGTGGCCAGCAGGCTCTGGGGGCATTACAAAAGGCAAAGAAGAATCTCAGAAAGGGATGCATTATTGCATAGCTTATAATGTCAGTAAAAGATTGTTAATGAAAATAACAGTAGGTGAGAACAGACAAAAGCCTGGATCACATTCCCAGAGTGCTTATCTTAAGCTGGGGAGCTATACTTGCAGCATAAAACGTAAACCTAAATGTAACAACAAGTACCTGTATTCTGGTTTTCCAGATGTGGCATGTTTTGCAGATACTGGGGTATAGATATATTTTCTGGCAGCTTGCACAAATCTCAAGCTTTTAACTGCAATAACAAAGGTCAGAATTTTACTGGTTATGCAGCAGCTACCGGAAAGTCATCGCCAATGAGAAGCAGGCAGGTGGCCGGGAGGGATGACTGACATCACTGATGTCTTATTTATTTATAACTTCAACAAAAACAAAAGAAACTCCTTCCAGCACTCCTCATTGAGCATAAAGTGATTCTACATCACACGGCCTTCCTGCCACTGTTACCAGGACTCTGCTTAGACATTTCCTCTCTTACATGTGCTCTGCAGGGAGGTTTCTTCAGTAATGTGGTGGGTGCTGGAGAATTACCACCTTGCTCATGCACTCCTCCTGCTCCTCTGTACAGGCCCTCTCACAGGCCCTTTGACCTGCAATAAAATGATGGGGGGTTTACCCCACATCTGCCCCGCGAAGGCTCCCATTCTGCCTTGCCAGGCTTTCACTCTTTGCTGATAGGAACAACGCTCATCAGCCGGTGCATAGACAGTCCGGGGCTTTGCAGCCCAACTCCACTCAGCCCTTGAGCTCAGACACAGCAGAGTGCCTTAGCGCAAGGAGGCAGAGCAGATACGTCCCATTGCAAAGAAATACTAACTAACCTGCAAAGTAGTGTTGTGTTGCTCCTCAGATACAACACATGAAGACAGCATATGGTGCTCATCAAAATGTTACTGCCAATTGCATGCTGATTCTCCAGCACATGTTTTAACTGAACGACTGGGTTTGTTTCAGCTCCTACGGCTGTCCCTACTGTTTCCGAAGGCAAACCTGTGGATGAGTGTGATGATGACCAGGCAAACTGTCACAGTGGCACAGGTGATGACTACCAACTGACAGGTGCAGAAACCATCCTCATTCCATTGCAGCTTCATTGTAGCTCATATCCATCATCAGTTACCAGCTAAATGTTTGAACTGATTTAATCACTCAGCATAAATGGACATTGGTATGCAGTTCGTATTGTCACTGCTGTCAAAACATAGGCATCTGCCTTTTACATATGACAATACTTTTGATTGTTTTCTCAGCTATGTAATTTTTGAAGCAAATAATAGTGACTAGCTGGAAGAGAGGGCTTTTTTTTTTTTTTAAGCACGAATTGTGTCTAATCAAATGTCCTAATCAAACTTTCTCTTATTAAGAAAAAAAGCTGGACAAACCTTTTGAGGTTTATTGTCTGAGATCGAAGAACTCAAAATGAAATATTGTTTAGGTTCAAGATACATGTACGCTTCCATACCTATAATTTACTATAAGACTCAAAATCTCAGTCCTAAACCTCTCCCAGACAGAAACAGAACAGATTTGTTTCATCAAAGCATATTCACACACATACCACCAGAGAGATTTCCATGAGCTTCCCCACCAACGCTGCATTACAGCCACAGAGGCGCTGATGTTCTCCAAGCTGCCATCACTAGCAGAAAAATAGGAGGGAGAGACATAACATAGTCTGCATCTGGAAGGGAGGAAGCTTGCTAGTTTTCATAGCCTCCCAGTTTCGCACAGAGCCACTGTCCTTCTGAGAGAGCTGACACTGCACCACAATGTTTTTGATCTCTTCTTGGAGGTCACTTGCTCCACAAAGCTCTGGGCTTGTTTGATGAGATCTTCCTGTAGCAGATCTATACATCTACAGTAATTGAGCTTATTTTTGGACACAGCGACACAAGTTATTTTATCACTGCTCCCTGGTGTGCTTATCTAATAAATGTTTATTGCTTCTTATATCCATGATATAAAATAGCATTAAAATCTGGCAACAGCTGTCCAAGAGGACATTGGGAAACCTTAGGTAAGAGATAGGCTTTTTGGAAGCAGCCAAGTAGAACATCCAACAGCAGATACAAATGAAAGTGCAGTTTCAGCATCAAACCTTTTCTGAGCTTTGCCAATGTCTCCTGTAAATGCATGTGGAAAATCATGAATTGAAAAGCAATTCTTGAGTGGAAAAGACACTGCACTGTCACTGTCACTGCTTTTCAAATCAGTGCCCAAGATGAATCTTGTTCTTTTTGAAAACAGCTATGCAAGGAGTCTGATAAAATAGTCTGTACTGTGTTAAGGCAGCTCAGAAAGCTTTCGATGTTACTAAACATTGTAATTTATTTATTTTTCTGAAAGGAAAGAGCCAAGTCAGGAAACCCTGGGGCTTCCTGGAAAGCCCTACATGGAGGGCTGGCTTGCAAAGCCCAATACGTAGAGACATATGTCATATAGATGGAGGCTGTGTGAGGGGAAGGAGACGGATCTGTGCAAGCACCTTCCCTGTTCCCTCACTCATACTCTCTGCACTTCAGGGAGCTCAGGACTGCATCCCACATGTCCCTTAGGGAAAGGTTATTGAGCAGAAGAAACTCCCTCTGGCAATTTTTGCAGGTTGTGCTTAGGGAGCAGCTTATAAACTCGAAGATAAGGGAACAGTCACCAGCCTTCCTGAGCACTGGCTCTTTTGGGAAACTGAACCTACTTCAGTACTGATTGAAAATTACTACATTGCCCTTCAACAGATGTGCAGACACAAGTATAATGCATTACTCTACTACCTAGAAACCTTGACCAGTGCATGCCCAGTTGTTCTGGACACTGTAGAAACATTGCACGTATGATTTTATGTATAACACTAAAATGCACAGAAGTGATTTTACCAATAATTTCATTGTAAACATTCTTTCCTTCCTCCCAAATTCATAGAAGGAAAGTATGTAAATCTTGTGGCCCATTAGGAATAGCAGGCCAGTGCAGAGGGGATGTTATCAGTGCTTTACCCTCTTGTATCCACTCCCAGCGCAAGTGTGGCGCCCACATTCTCATGGGTATGACTGTTAGAGTCACTTCTCTGAACATATGTGAGTATCACAATGAAGCCTCCCTTGCAATTAACTGTAATTGTGCTGTAGGCCAGATTCCTTCCTGCTCAATTTGGACCCCATACAGAGCTACTCTATTTGCGTGGCTTATAGCATTTCCCATCAGATCATTCTCACAAACATAAAGCTGATATAGCTTGGGCATTCATTCTCATTGGAAGTCATCATAGTCATCCTTTCTATAATGCTTTAAGCACTTCCTTGCTGGAGAAAAGAAAAGCCATTGACTGGTAATCAGCACCCCACTGCGCATTTATAATTGTGCTAATTTACTTTTTGTTTCCTTTATCAATATGAGGCTGAGGCTTGCTTTAAAAAGTCAAGTATTTTAAAAATATCAATTAGTGAGCTTAGGAGAGGGCCATGACCCCACTCACCTCTTGTTCATCTGCTTGAAGAAGGCGACAAAGAGGAAGTCCTTAATTCCTCTTGCTCTTTGAGACAGAAGTTAAACCTGCCTTAGACTGTAGCCTAAAGTCGGGCAATTCCCATGCACCTCTCTTGTGAGCTGCTCTCACAACGCAGCTGTGAAACAACGCACAGGGAGGACCCAGAATGGCAGGGGCTGGAGAACCTCACATCCCTGACACAAGAAACCACGTGTTATGGGTGAATGCACAAAGTGGTGACTGTTAGGAGGTGCTACAGAGTTCAGTCTCTGACTTCCCACATGATTTGGAGCAAATCAGCTCCTAGAAAACAAGGACAGCCACAGGGACGTGGTGAGGATTGATTAGTTGGTGTTTGCAAGGACTCCAAAGATATACAGCTTTATTAAATGATGAGTTCTTGTTTTCTTTTTTGATAAAGGAAACCATGTCTTTAATGTCATATTTTCATGCTTAAGCTCACATACTCAGTTACCTATGTGACTAATAAAGACGGTAATATTTCATATTTATATATAGGGTATTCCTAATGACTGCTGTGTCCTTTGTGGTGTCCCGTGTATCATGATATGCATAATTTCTTTTCCAGGTGGCACTACAGTGCTGAATACAGAAAAGCCAACAGTAATAGACAATACGTTACAACCAGGTAAAAACAAAAGGGTTTTTTTTCTCATTAAAAATATAATAAATGCCATACCCAAATTTCATGCGAGAGACAAAATAATGAATTGCAGCACTTCCTGACTTCCCATTCACTAAAAGTCTCTGAAGTAAAGAAGCATCTGGTCTCTCAGCTCTGTACAGTAAATATTTTATTCCTTTCATCCACATGTAGACACAGCACAGAACAAGATTTCCTTCTGCATCAGCAAATGCCAAATGCTGACAAAATTAAACTAACTTAATCACACGGTGCACTCTGTTTAAATGTGGCATGTCAGTGACATAAAGTGTGTTTGCAAACTGGGAAAACAAAAACAGAACCACACAGGCCCACTCACTATTTATATCCATGGTTTTGCAAAACTAAGACAAGTGAAGTTTGCCAGTTTTCTCCACCAGAGAGCTGGCAGTTTTACAATATTGTTTTCCATCAAGTTTTCTCAAAATGAGGTTACATAAACTGCTACCATGAACTTGAAAAGGGAAATGCAAGTTGTCACTGGCAGCAGGTCCTTTCTACTTAATCAATACAATAACTGGAAGCTTTTAAAATCCTTAGCTTGCTGCTTCCACAGCTTTCATGCCATTGTTTAATATCCTGTATAATTTACTGGGAGAGGGGGAGAGGATAGATTTGGGCAGAAAACCCAGACTCCAAAAACTACGAGCACCAGTTTAAAATCCTTTGCATTAATAATTGCAGAGTGGTAAAGACGTCAGTTTTCAGCTACTCCCATTTCCTCCATTAAAGTACAGTCAGGCACAGTCTTGCAAGTGATTTATTAACGGGGTGGGTAAGTGTTTATCATTGTTTCCTCAACCATGTGACACAATCGCCTTTTGCTTCTAGCAAAAGAAAGGGACAAATAATGCAAAAATTTCCTACAGGACACTGATGGTGTCAATCTGATAAAGAGATAGAGCTGACTTCTCTTAGACGTCGTTCACGCTCTCAGCCTCTGCGTTCTGCTATTGCAGATGGAAATGCTTTTACTCCCCTCAAAATTTGTCTCCAGGGTCACTCAGTTGGCTTAGTCAGCGTACACAATTTCTAGCTCTGCCCTGCTTTACTAGCAGAGGGAGATTGTGGAGTACGGGTGCCATGAGAAACACGACGGCAGGCTGGCCCACCCTCACGGGACACCTCTCCACACTGCTCTTCCACAGACAGTGTTGCCGAAGGGCTGGAGGGCTGCTGGTCATCCCACAGTTCCGAAAGGGTTAAGGGATACAAAGAAAGAAAGGATGCTGTGCAGCAGGTTTAGAGTAAAGCATTTTAACCTTTATGTCTGAAATTATCTGCTAGCTTTCTATTTTGCTGAAATGAAGGCTTTTTTACAGGGTTTTTAACTATCTTGTTACATTTAAACAAATTGCAAATTCATTAAGTGCCCCTGTGCAGTGCAATTTTCCTCCCCTCTCCCCAATGCCAGTTGCGTTTGCAGGCTGTGTTTAATCCCTTTGGCTTGGGTGGGACTTTCCAGTAATAGATTGTTTCTGCCGGAGATTAAGATATCCTCATTTTCTCTCCTTACTTCCCCCCTGCACCACCTTCGCTTACTCTGTGATGAGCCAAGTTTTTTCCCTGCTAAAGGAGTTTCTGAGGTTGCCTTCAGAGCATGCCAATGTTACTTCCCTGCATTGTGCTGGTAGGAACTGTTTCCTTCCGGGGAATAAGGGACGAGTTCACATCCCAAACTCCAGGCTCCCACATGGCAGCACATTACAAAGATCATAGATAGAGATCAGTCAGATGCTAATAAATAAGAATAAGGCTTCCAGAATCTCCAGTTTAAAATGTAAAGGTTTCCAGCTGCTTCATAATCCCTTACTGAAAACTAGCCAGAAAACTCCCAAAAAGGGGCAGATAGAAACTCCCCTCAACGTGGGGAAACCCCTCCTGGCATGAAGGTGGTGTAAGCATTTCCTTCTGCTGAAGAGGCATGGGTGGACCTAGCTGGCACGAGGGAGAACATCAGAGCAGGAGGCCATGCAGCAGGGAGCAAGAGTCTGCTACAGCAGCCACAAATAAGCTAGTTTAAACTGGCCTTGAAGTTACAGAGCTGCTCAGGCCCCCCCAGCCCTCAGCTGGCTGAGGATAAGTGCACTCCAGCTCTTTCAGCTAATCTCAAGGTGAACAAGGTATGAATTTAACACACCAGGGACTGAGCCTTCAGCTTCAGCTTTAATTCCCTCAAAGGGCTGGTTTACCTTAAAATGCTAATACACCTTGAGGTAAATGGTGAACTCCAAGCCAAAGAGCTGTTCCAGATGAGCTGCAGGATGGAGGCTCCAGGGGTAACCCTCCATGAGGTACACTGTGCCAGCGCTGGCCACAGCAGCTTGTGCCACAGTGATTCAGGACGGAGATTTACTAGCCCTTTCAGTAGCAGCACCTGCTGTGGTGCAGGTACTTCTGCAATAGGTGCTAACGTCATGTATTGCTGTCCTCCTGCCTGCATTCAAGCCTGCAAACACCCCTAATCTTGTTATCCCAGACTAACATGCTTTGTGTGTCAAAGCCTGAGATTATCCTATTCCGCCCGGCGTTCATACACTATGGAAACAGTTAAGAGCAAATAGCTGGAAAGCCTCCATGTATAAACAAGCTTTCCATCAAGAAGACTTTTACAGTTCATTTCAAGGGGACTGAATTGCAAAAAGAAATAAAAAAAAGAATCGTGATTTCAAACTGCTAAAAATGTTTAAAGGTTTGGATTTTTTTTAAGAGAGGATCTACTTTCCTCCTCAAACTTAAAAAGATGCCTTTAACAAACCAGTCTGTCAAGGTAAATACCTTTCAGACCTCGCTCCTAAGACTCACCAACATCTAGTGTTTTTCAACACATCTTTTTCAATTCCAAAGGACTATTTGAAATGCTTGACTCTTAGCTATTTACATACAGAGCAAGCTGTTCATTTACATTACGTGCTCTCAGCGTGTAAGCTCAATCCTTTGTAAAGCAGACTGTTCAAGAAGTAAAGTATCTTGTTTTTCACACATGTAATACCTATTTCAAAAAAATATAACTAAGAAATCCTGAGGATAAAATCTATGCTAAGGAGTCACTTAAAGGTAGAATAGGTCTAATTCATATTTATGGTGGGACAACTTTGCATCAATAAAGGGATATTAAAGCAGTTAATTTATCATTGACTATCATTTAAGGTAATTCTGTGCTGCCAGCATAAGTGGTATAAAAAAGTGAAATGCAAATAAGAATCAGTCCCAATATATTACTTTGAAGTGGTCCAAATTATGTTTGTAATGTCCCATTTTAATGTTGATTTGCCCTTTGGCAAAAGCCTCCTATAGAGAATTTTCATAGCATCTTTAATGCCATCATGCTCCTTCTTGCTTCTTGTTGGAAGAGTTATAAAAATATGTCAAAGTCTGTGGGCCACGAAAGATTAATGGACTTGCAAGAAACTCACTCGACTAGATTTTCAAATGACTTTCTTGTTCATGTGCAGTAATGGTTCCAGCTGTGAGCAAGATGTGGTCAAAAAGTACAGCTGTTGGTTATTCTTTGAGAGGATAAATCTGTTTTAATTCAGTATCACGTACCCTACATTTTGAAAAAGGCATATGGGATTTTGTCACACCTCCCTCTCAGATTCTCATCTGAACTGCTGCTATTTAGTTACATAATAGCTGGCTTTCTTCATCCTCGCAATACATACAAACCCAGAGATCAATCACCTATTGGCAGGAGAATTATCCTAGCAGGGGAATGGGCCAGTGCTGCAGAGGGATCCCACCAAATGCTGCTCATCCCTACTTCCCTGCCTTCCACCAGAGCTGCCAAGACACAGTTCAAGCACAAAGAAGTGGACAGATTGCCTGTCGCTTACTGTGAGCTACTGTATCAGCCCCCTGGGAACTTTAATAGAAGTGTCGAACTATTCTGTCTTTCGCTGGGGCAGATCCGTTGTCCATACGACTAATGAACCTATCCTGATGCTACAAGTGTCTACTATTAATTGGCTAGCAGGTCTATTATTAATTTTTATGGGTCCCTGGGAGAACCGTTGGAAGAGACACAAGAACAGACAATAAGAGATGGCATGTTTAAGGAGCCCATAAAATAAGAGCACTCTGAAATGCCTTGCCTTTGACCTTCAATCTCATTGCTGTGATTGTCCAAGGAATATATTAACACAATCACTTTTAAGAAAACAATAGGAATCCAGCAAGAAATAGCTAACTGAGAGCAGGTTACTGGTCAATTTCAGGGGATTCTCATTAACTTCTGCATGGAAAAGAACTTCATTTTTATGCTACACCATGCTGTCTGTGAGACCAAAGCCAAGGAACACAGGCATGGCCAAAGCATATCAGACTTAGGCTCTTTGCCAATTTCCTGGGCTATATATTTCAAATGGAAGCGTAAGAAATTCTTTATTAGATGGTGCTGTGAAATTTAGCTCTGCTTTGAAACTCTCCTTCTAATCCCAATGTTCAGAGTTGGCTTCAGACCATGAAGCAAAAGGCTTTTGTCACTCCCTGCACTTTAGAATTACAATTAAATTCTGGATATTTTCCTTATCCCTTTCAGTGTCCAGTTCTCTTTGAATCGTGCTCAGCCTTAGCAGCATTTGAGGGAAGCAAGTCCGGCTCATATCATATGAATATTTTTTTTCCTTTGATTTGCATTGAACTTCACTGGATATCTCATAGTTCTCAGGCTATGAAATGGAGAAAACAGAATATTGTAATCTTCCTTCTCTGGATTCTTTACCCATTTACATACTACTTCTGTGTCTTCTGCTATTTATTTTTATTCAGAGTTGAACAATACCAGTCCTTTCAATCTCTTTGTGCTATGTGCTCATTTATGCTGTGTGATATCTTCAGACTGATGTGATCTATCTACCACTGTTCTCCTTTCTTGTGGTTTGAATACCACACAGGCTATCACAAGCTTTGCATGATATAATCCTTTGGGATTAATAAGATTAATTTTGTTTTACGTTTTCTAAGACCTTTTCTAAAGTTCTGTTTCATGGCTCTGATGTCAAAGCCATGCAATATAGCTCTCCCTATGCCTCCTTGACAATGAAAGGCTATTTTTCACGAACTTAAAACCCTTTCATTTCAATGTCACTCCATTTCTTTAAAAAACTCGCCTTGATTTTCACATGTCCCCTTTTGGGCAAGATGTCTTTGATCACGGCCCCGTTGTCTAGAAAAAAAAAAAAAAAAAGTATACCGAAGAAAGAAACATAATGGATTGCCTTTCTGCACCCACACACGCACAGGCCGAGTTCTGCTTGTTCAACATTTTGAGCCCAAAGAGAGATTATTCACCATGATCTGCCCCTTTCCTAGAAAGGGCTAGGGTCCTCCAGGAAACATGTTTTCTCCACATTGAATTCCTGTACCAGACATTGTCTGTTTAATTCATTTGTTCCCAGCGACGATGCCGTATTCGTGACAATGTGGAGTAGACCCCTCTGGAGGCCAGCGGGTGGGAGGGGGGAGGCAGCCGTGATGGGGCAGATGAAAGGAAGGAGCAAAGAATGAGGGCTCAGCTTGGAGAGATGCCGCAGCATAGCCAAGGTGGAGGAGAGGAGCAGGAGCTGCCGCTGTACATTCAGACCTCTCTGCTGACAGAAGGAAATTTTCTAGGGGCCAGAGGGGAGAGGGCACCGTGGCTGCAATGCAGGAATCCAGTGACCTGGGTTAAAACTGTGTCTGGGAGCAAGGACCTGCCAAACAAGGACACAGCAGACAAGGAGAGAATTTTTATATCCATTTTTATATCCATTCTGTCTCAACCGACTCACATGAGGTTTTCTCCATGTTGATAAAATGATTATTCTAGTTTACTTTCCATTAAAATCTGGCTTGTGAGTTCAAAAGCCTTTCCAGTCTTCCCTGAACAGCTCGCTATGTGGAGGAGGTCTTTGCCTCTTCAGTCTGGAAGAGCTCCACCTCAAAGGTCTGGCCAGCCACAGGTCCCAACACACTTCCCATATTTCTCCATATTTTCCCAAAATAAACAAAACACATTCTAGGGTTGCGTTATCTTTCCTGGGCTTTTTTAATAACGGGCAAGAAACACAATTCTTCCCCCAGAGCTGATATTGATGGGAGCGGAGTCCTTTGTTCTTAGTTCATACTTGCACAAAGCATCTCATTAAAGTAAACCTAAGCTATTCCTTTCATAAGGCGTGAGTCATGCCTGAGAAAAGACTTCAGGATTTGGTCACACTGCTGTGGGAAGGGTATTGCTCTACTGGGGGTTGACATTGCTCAAGGTGAGGTAAAGGTTCATACCAATGGGGTAAGAACCAAAAGCCCAAAAGATTTCAAACTGCTTCTGAAAATAAGAAATGCAAGGGATTTATGTGCTATCTTTGAATAATCTTTCTATTCAAATTCCAAGTTCTATTGAAGAAAATAAGCTACTATGTATTAAACCTTTGGGCAGAATTGAAGAGAAGCTGAAAACAAGATATGATCTCATCCTGACCATAATACCAGACTTCCCTTGTTTTACATGGAGCTTGTTTTGAAGCTTATTTTGAGTTCATTTGGCAATCAGCCACATTTGTCCCTTTTCCGTCTCAATTTGTCCATTTCAATGCTGCCATCTTGTGGGCCTACTTAACTGTCTGGAAGATGCTGAAATAAATTCCTTACTGAAGCCACGTACTATACATTTCACCAGAAATCCTTTCCTGCCAAGGACATTCCATTAGTGTTTCTGCCCTTTCTTATTTTTGTCCAAGTTTGATTCTCAGTTGTTGCAAAAAGTTGCAGTTATGGTACAAATATATATTATCAATGAACAAATATATCTGATAAGTAAGCCAGAGCTTTCCTTTTTGAGTCATATATGTTACAGTAAAGTTACCAGCCAAAGTGGGCAAATCAGAAGAATTAATCTAACCACAAAAAATCCCAAAATGTGGGTCATAAAGAGACAAGAAAGAACCACGTCATTTACTAGAAATAGTCATTCTTCATCTGTTTCCCAGCAGGGCTACTTTTGCTATAGCTTCTCAGAGTTTCAAGTAGGAACGGCTCTGTTAATGGCCAAATGCATGCATTTGGCTTTGAAGTACAAAATCTGAATTATGCAGTTAATAATCGCATTTTGTTCCTCCTTTTCCCCCTTCCCCTGCAGAGCTGCCACTATACAACTTCAACTGTGCCTTTGGCTGGGGATCTCAAAAGACTTTGTGCCACTGGGAGCACGACAACCAGGTGGATTTAAAGTGGGCAATCCTGACCAGCAAAACTGGGCCAATTCAAGACCACACAGGTAATCATGAGTTCATGATTTAACCACTTTGCATGGGACGAGGTTGCTCTGTTTGATACCAACATGCCTCCCAAAACCAAAGGAGAATAAACTATACCTAAAATATGTAGAGTCTCAAAGATGATTCTCCAGGCAACCTAACCTGTTATATGTAGTTACAACTGACCATAATTGTCCTTTCTGTTGGGGAATAAAGATAATTTATTGTCAGGAACTGAAAATACTCCCTTCTCCTGACTTGCCTTTGGATAGCCGCCACCTAGGGTAGAAAAAAATCTGAATGACCAGATGTTGTGCAAGTATCATTTACCAGGTGATACAGTCATAAACAAACCTCACATTTTTCCTGTTCATAGTTACAGGGGCTGCCCACTACAGAAAGGTGTTGCAAGTGAAACTTCCCAGATGGATGTATTTCCATGCCCTCCTCCTCTCCAGCAGGAGTTGGAGATTATGGCCATCCCTTCTCTCACACACAGTTTTTCCAGAAATATTACCCTGGGAAATTGATTGGTTGGTTTTGTAGTATCTAACTCATGGCTCTGCATAATTAGGCAATAAATATGCTGCTGGCTAGTGGCGAAGGGAGGGCGCTGTGTGACCTGTGCAGCCTCTCACTTTAGTGTTCTCTCTTGCATACGTGCAGATTAATCAAATGTGTTGAGATTAATCCTCCTTCCCACTTCTGCAACCCCTTTGCCTAATGAGAATGACAAGGAAATTAGACAAAATTGGACTTTTTACATTCTGAGACACTTTCAATTGAATCTTAAGACAAGTACAGTAGTTTCAGGGAAAAAAAAACTTATAATACTTTGACTATAAATGGCATTGTACAAATAAATGGCATCAAATTAACTAAATGCAGTTAGCTGAAATGAAGGCTGTAATGGTGGAAAAATTGATGTAGAGAAAAGTGAAATGGCTCAGTAGGATCTGACATTGAAAGGAGGTTAAAAGCTATGTTAGCCACAGACTGACAAAATCTAAAAGGCATGCATAAGTAAAACTCTAATTAAGACAATGAAGACAGAGTTCCTGACCCAGCACTGCAATAATATTCTGGAAATGAGAGCTATCTGCACTTTGCCACCAAGGATTACAGAGAGACTGAACCTGTCTTCAATCAAGAGATGAAGAAATGATATTCTTCAAATGAGATTTTGTTGTTTCCGCTGGGCCCTGGTAGTGCAGAAGACTTATTTGTTCCATTAGCTGTAACTTCACTAAGCCTTACATGCAGCCACTTTTTCTCCTTACTGCACTAACTTTCAATGTTTTCCAAGATTTTCCTTCAACTCTACGGGCACCTTCACCTGCCAGGTCTGCCGTTTGCCTGCCAGCAGGTCCAGAATGAGTGGGGTGGGTGTGAACGCAGACCACAGGCAGTCTGCATGGCACTGCCATCCCAAACAAGCCCCTCAGCGTCACCACTACACAGCAAGGCCACCCTATATGTTGGGAGAACCACAATGAGCAATTCCCAGGCATATCTTGCTCTCAGTTGCACTTGAATAAAGCTGAAGAAACTCCACAGAAGTGATCTTCAACAGCAATTGCTTTAAGACAGCAGGATATGCTGTATGTCACTTCAAATTATACATGTTATGATTAAATCTGGCCAGAGTTACATCCTCCAACTGAGACAGCCATCATAATGCTGTGATTATTTTTCTTTTTTCCTCCCTTCGGATTTTCCTATCACCTTTCTTTGATGAGATTTGCACATGTTGTGCTGCCCTCAGCACAGAAGCAAAGTTGGAAAGAATATATACGCACTACTGCTGAAGAAGTTGGACAAGATGTAACTGCAGTAAGATTAAAAAAAAGAAGACAAAAAAAAAAAAGCCTAAATTCTTTTTGGCAATTTAATATCATCTTCCATTATAAAATTCTTTCAAAGACCAGATACTTCCACATGCATATCGGCCAGGATACCTCTGACTGCCCACAGAAAAATCCAAATAAAAGAAAACATCCTTGTCTCCTGTTAGAATAAATATTTCCCTTTCTCATTTATTAGGCCCACTCCTTCTAACCACAGGGTTTAACCCACTCCTCTTTCTTCGTGTTTTTACTACCTTGCCCTTCTTATACTTCCCAGAGTGGCAGTCCACATCTTCCCTTCTTCATTGATGCAGGACTATACCATTACAGTCCAGCAAGTCTCAATTATACGTTGTTTCAAATGAAACTCAAGAATATCGTATCTAAGCAAAGACATGACCCTTCCAAAACATCTTATTTCACCTCTTCTTACTTTTGTTTAAGCATTGGTGTAAGCAGAGATATATATACTTATTTCAGCATTTGAGAGATAGTATGTCTTATTTCACCTCTTTTCACTTTTCTTTTGCTTAAGCATTGGTATAAACAGAGAGATATGTACTTATTTCAGCATTTGAGAGATAGTATTTCTTGTTATTATTTTTCTCCTTCCTACTTTCAAAGTAACTTTATACCAATGCCAGTAAATGCTGCCTCCATCCTTTTGTGCGAGTGCATTACACATGGCAGCTATTCTTACACAAACTAGGATGAACCTTGTATTTTTCCACCATAATTCTCTGCAAAGAAGCTGTTCAAAAGAGGACTGGAATGGATGCCTGGCTGGTGTAAATCAGAAGCACTTCTCTGTAGTCAGTACCTTACTTAGCAATTTTCTGCTACCAAACTAATCACACTCCCACATGCCTCTCTCCCAATATGATTAAGCAAGTGATTTTCCAAGTTAACGATATTAGGTGTTCAGATTTCAATGTGTATAAATCCATTATGCTTTTCAGAAAATACCAGCCATAATCTTAGTCTTTTGGGAAACGGCTCACAAATACACATAGCCCAATATACTATTACAAAAATCAAGGGAATAACTTTGGCACCATTTGTGACAATGCTCAGACCCTATTTAGGAGCACTGTTTAGATCTCAGTTCCTGATCTCTGACCATGGCTGTTCAAAGCTATTTTATCCTCCAGTGTTCTTCCCATTCTAATCTTGCCTCCTCGAGCACAGATTACTTTAAACAGAGATTAAAAATAGCTCTTTGCACAATTAATG
>NW_009646945.1:3952337-3973305 GCF_000708025.1 Charadrius vociferus
ACTGGCTAATAGAGTATATGCTGTCGCACCAAACATGCTTTTGCCTCCTTCCCTGAGCAAAAGTAAATGCTTTGTGTGTGCCATGTAGTGAACATGTTACAGTTCACTCTCGGCACAAAGTGTCCCAGTGAACAGCAAAGGAGACTGCCAGAAAAAATCATAAAATCATAGAATAGTTTGGGTTGGAAGGGACCTTTAACGGTCATCTAGTGCAACCTCCTCTGCAATGAGCAGGGGCATCTTCCACTAGATCAGGTTGCTCAGAGCCCTGTCCAACCTGACCTGGAATGTTTCCAGGGATGGGGTATCTACCACCTCTCTGGGCAACCTGTTCCAGTGTTTCACCACCCTCATTGTAAAAAAGTCCTTCCTTCTATCTAGTCTAAATCTTCCCTCTTTTAGTTTAAAGCCATTACCCTTTGTCCTATCGCAACAGGCCCTGCTCAAAAGTTTGTCCCCATCTTTCTTATAAGCCCCCTTTAAGTACTGACAGGCCACAATAAGACCTCCCTACAGCCTTGTCTTCTCCTAAATAACCCCAAGTCTCTCAGCCTGTCCTCATAGGAGAGGGGCTCCAGCCCTCTGATCATTTTTGTGGCCCTCTCCTTAGAGCACATCAGCTTTCCTAGAGCTCCCAAACCAATGCCCTCTGACTCTCTTGGTTGTGAGGCTTGACCCATCAGCATGGAAAGAAAGCAAAATGATCAGGGGTGGTTGGGTCTTCTTAGGTAAACAAAGAAAATGAAAACTGGTGGCTATTCCTAACACAGTCCTTCTGTCACAGTAGGAGATGGCAATTTCATTTACTCACAAGCTGACGAAAGCCAGAAAGGCAAAGTCGCCCGACTGCTGAGCCCTGTGATTTACTCTCAGAACTCTGCCCACTGCATGACTTTCTGGTACCACATGTCTGGCGCACATGTCGGCACCCTGAAGATCAAACTGCGGTACCAAAAGCCAGATGAATATGACCAGGTGCTGTGGACCCTGAGCGGGCACCAGGCAAACTGCTGGAAGGAAGGACGCGTTCTTCTTCACAAGTCTGTGAAACACTATCAGGTGAGCTTGGCCACTCCGCACTGAACTAACAGAGCTGAGGCCAGTAAGACCTTGCTGGTCATGTTTTATACACCGTATCAGAAGATGTCACTGAAGGATTTATGTAGACAGTATTATACCTACAGATGAGGTGCTGTCGCTCTGACAGTAATAATAGAGGCATATTTCATGGTACCTCTGATGACAGTGATACAAGCAATTTGTTATCATAGGCCAAATAAATACTTTCTAAATCATTTTTCATCTGTCACGAAACTGCATCCTTGCCACAGTTTTGCTGCTGATGTAAAATTCTTTAATGAAGTTATGACATTATATAAATTCACATTTGTGTATATAAGTTCATAAAGGCATGCAGTGTAGATTGGCAGGCCACAATCAACGTACATATAGATGTGGCATCATGACAAGTGAAGATGTGTGTTAGCAACTAATGAAGATATCCAGAATGCTGCAATTGTGTGTTAACATGAAAACAATGTGAACATTATCTTATTTTGCCAGGTGGTTATTGAGGGAGAAATTGGAAAAGGAACTGGAGGAATTGCTGTGGATGATATTAAAATTGACAATCACGTAGCACAAGAGGATTGCCGAAGTAAGTATGAATAGCAAGAACATACAGAAATCTCATCCAAAATATTATTTCTTTTATTTTTATAGCTGTTTTCATCTGTGAGAAAGGGATAGATAATTATTGACTATACAGGAAGTTTTGCACTGAAAACATCCTGATCTGGCCCATAGCTTTATTCATAGTAAGTGCCACTGCTCTCATCAGTACTGCAGCAACTGCAGTCTTTTGGATCAGAACAGGCATCCTACTGATGTGAGTCACTTCATGTTCACATTCTCACATCTCTCCCTGTATTTTATATTGCTGCCGTCTTTAAATTTCTCTACTTTTCCTAATACTCTTCCCTGTTTTAACTAATGCTCAAAGTCCAATTTTATTTCTTCATCCTTTTTAGATCACTTACTACCAAGCCTACTTGAATTCTATTTTAAAGGACTTTATCAAACCCTTACAGGACACACAGATAGGGCAAAATGGCCCCTTCTCTGTCCTCTGCTGTCCTGTCATTCTGAGTTTGCTGTGACTCTTTTGCTGTAGTCACCAGCTCCCAGACATGTGGGAGACAAAGTAATGTTAGAACACGGCCTTTTCCACATCTGAGCCAGGCTATTCCTGGGATGCTATTTGAGTCCTTTTATTTCTGGCCAGTCTTGTGTTATTCCAGTCACCACTGATCATACGTACATTGCCTACTGCACATAATTTGGCAGCAGCAACCCCAGATGAAGACAAGCAACTGAACCCTGTCCTTCATGATGGAGATGAAGCAATGACTTTTGTGTAGGAGAGGGAATAGCACTGAGAACCCTCAGCATTAGGAATGTAAACTTAAGCTATGTGAGTTGGCAGCATAACTGAGAGCAATAATAGAGGGTGTTCCTCACTTTTTGTAGCTAATATACTTTTGAGGGTCACATGACGGACTTCAGCTACATGGTAATTACACTGCCGGATGAGAAAACTGTACAATCTGTTTTTAGCACACAGTCCATCTTCTGGGGTTCATCATGTGCCACAGAGAGACAGCCACCAGCAAAGAGAGGCAGGATGCACTGCTTGGTCCTCCTGCAGTGTCCTCAGTGCCAAGAAAGGTCCTGGAACCACAGTGATGGTACTTACCTGACTCCAAAATGAGAGAAGAAAGTAACTTCTTTCCTACCTCCACATGTTTTGGTTGTTCAAACCGAATGCTGAGCAAAGATTTTGGCCTGTGGAAGCTAAAGCCAAAAGCTTAGTCTGAAGCCCAAACAGAAGTGGTCTCGCTGCAGTCAGTGAAACTATTCTTGTGATTAACTATGCCTATGCTGATGAAGTGTTATGGAATTGGGCTCCAAAATTGTAAATACAATGAATGAGATGCTAATTCATCACACTGATTTTCTCTTTCCCAGGCATGGAAAACCCCCGCTGATAACTAAAACCGTGCCAAGACTGGGCGGAGAGGAGTTTTTAAATCTTTCTTTTTTCTCCATTAATTTTCAGAGCCCATCATAATGAACAGTTCTGTCAAGCTGACATAATGATGCTCTGACACAGGAAAATCTGCTCTACCATTATTGCCAGCATGATAGTCAATCAGTGTTTGTAACCCTAATAATCAATGTCAATTCTCTTTGCTTCATTAGAATCAACTGATGTGGAGAATGAAATAGATGAAGAAGAAGACCCAGAAAGTAATCAAACAGGTAAAAATTGTGTTATTGTTAAAAAGAGAATGAATTTTAAAGTGTATTTTCATGTGAATTTGTATATTCTATTTATTTATTTATAGATTAGTTCTCTAAGTGCTTATCGTATTGAGGCTTTTTGATTTATCTAGATTAGATGCTAAGAAGGCTTACATTTATTTGAAGGTTGCAATAGTTTTATTCTTCTGTGTCATATAATCTTATGGACTTTGTATTATTTATACCTATCTCAGACCTTCCAAATTCTATATACATAATTTGTTACATTTTATACATATATATGCATGCACACTACAGCTCCTTAATACTTTGTTATCTAGAAAGCTTGTCCACAGCTGAAGAAACAGCTATCATTATATCTTACAATTTATGACTCGCACAGTGTCTAGGTAATTAGGCTCAAAACTCTTCAGGCTAATTGTTTCACAGACCTGGCTGAAAATGTCATTTTATGACCAGTCTACCAAAGCATTATCATTTTCAATGATGATAGCTGTAAATGGATCATTAAATGGATCATAATTGTCATATTGTCCCAATAATAAAATATACTTGCATGTTTCAGGCAATGAGCTTAATTTTTTTCTGTTGCAGTGAACAGGATTGCAATCATTGATTTTAGTGAAAGCAGGGTTTGTCCAAAAAGACTTTTTGGCTTTTCCTGCAACAATTAGCAGGGTTTGCAAGCTTATTGGATCTCTTTCATAAACTGAAAGGGTCGAGGGAAAACATTATAATACCCAGTGAATATTTTACACAAGGGGGCAAAGTGCTCTTCTGTGTCAGTTCTGTCACTATTTCCATTTCAAGATCCAATCCTGAAGTCAGTGAAGTGGAGATGGATGCAAAATGTCTGGAGATTCCCAACCAACATCTAAGGCTATAAACATTCACACTCAGCTGAATAAGATTTAATTAACATTTTTGAGCTAAATACTACAAGCTGGCAAAATATAATCAAAAGGTCTGGTTAGTCATTCCCAAGACTCCCACTTGATCCAAGACAGAATCAGACCCCTACTAACATGCAGCAGATTCAAGGATTGGAGAACAGTATGAACAAATCAACAACCATTTAGGCCACACTACACTTTTCAGCTATTTATGACTCCCTCCAAGAAGCTAGGTTTTCAAATTATGTAGCAACTTATGTCAAAAACTGGATGCCCTCTCTCCAAATTTCCAACTCATCAAAGTTGTAACTAGAATCAGTTCTGAAAGTTTTGCAATTCTTTATTCCATTTCAGGGTTTACACCTCCATACCGTACAGGCGAGGACTACGATGATAACATCTCCAGGAAACCAGGCAATGTCCTGAAGACCCTAGATCCAATCCTTATTACCATCATAGCCATGAGTGCACTCGGTGTGCTTTTAGGAGCCATCTGTGGAGTTGTCCTGTACTGTGCCTGTTGGCACAATGGGATGTCAGAGAGGAACTTGTCTGCACTGGAGAATTACAATTTTGAACTGGTCGATGGTGTAAAACTGAAAAAAGATAAACTAAACACACAGAATTCATACTCGGAAGCATGAAGGTGTAAAGCGACTGGAGAAGTTTCAGAGAATCGGGATGGAAGGACATAGCTCGGTCGTGCTGGGGAACTGTTGATCTTCTTTTACTGTACAGGCTGAAAAGTGCATTGATGACACTGAGCCAAGCTTTTCTCAGGAGCTTCAATGAGTGTGTAACCGACAAACATGGACAACAATCTGTGTTAACAATCTGAATCATGTACAGTCTGCTTTTTCTGTTGGTTTTGTTTGAAATAATCAAATGCTGGTGTTGAGACCAAGTATGATTGACTTATAGTTCATTTTGTCTTTCTTTCTCTCCCTCTCTTTTGTTTTCTGTTAATGGATAATTTTGTTTTTACTGTGCAAAATCCAAGATGCTGTCACAAAACGTATTCAGTGGGGTCCTTTGGATGGACATGCTGCCTGTAGCTCAGTGCCCAGAAAATATTGGAGTAACAGCAATTTAGTGGACTCCTGCACCTGTATTTGTGTATAATTGCTCGTGTTGTGCATAGGCAAAAGAAGGGTTAGGATGTTTTTGAAAGTACTGCTGCATCAGTACCGATATAGTGTGTCAGCTCTGTTTACGAAGCAATACAGTCAAATTTTATCGATGTTTTTCAGTGTTGTACTAAATTTTGTGCTTGTGAACTCCATAAAAGAGTATGTGCCATCATCAGAGACAACTGGTAACCGAGTGTACTGCCTAAAAACTAAACAAAAAAGTCCTTGGCACTGGCTAGTGTATGTCCTCTCAAGTGCCTTTTTGTTTGTACTGCTTCTCATTGTGTTAACATTAGCTACAGCTCTGCTTCTCTGCAGTTATGCCCTAGTCTTTAATCATATTCTGATGGCTCACTGACTAAAGGAAAAGTATATTTTAGTGTAAGAAAGTAGCCTCAGCAAGGCAAGGGCTAATCAGATTCAACAACCTGGCTCGATTGTTCTGCTTTCTGTATTTCAACTTCATGTCTCTTGACCCTTTTGTATAAAGCTGCAATATCCCCTTTTATTGTTCTTTCATATAGAATGTATTTTCAAATGTAAAATCTCTCTCCCTCTCTCTTCTCTTTCTCTTTCTCTCTCTGAGTAGATTGCATAAGCATTTGCCATTGCCAAGGAAAGAAAACTGCAGCTTTAACTTGCTGGTAATGGCAAAGGATTTTATTAGAGTTTGTGTTAAAAAACAAGGGAAAATTCTTAACTTTACCCTCCAAAGTCGAACTTTGGGTTTCTTCTTAACAGCATAAAGTGACAGTATCTTTTTTCCTGAAGTCGTGAAACATACCTTTTATCCTGAACAGCTCACCTGTTAATTACACTAGGGAAAATGATTCCCTTACTGAAAAGATTGCCTTTAAAATGAGAAACTTTCCTCCTCCTGCCCCTACCTGAACCCAGAGTTCTGTTCGCTCGGTAAACGTGTATTTTCATGTTAATCAATGCTAATTGGGCTTACACATGGGTACCGAGGGCAGAATAAAATCCCACAGTGTATGTAGGGTGTGTTCGAACCATCCTGTTATATCCAATTGGCATTTCATACCAGGAGGTTTCTGTTTGACCAGAGGTGCAGACAGTGACAGATTCAGTGAGCTGAGTAGTGTAAGCTGTCAGAAAAACATGTTTGACAATTATGTGGCCATTCTTTAATATTTTAGGACAAATATTACTGGACAAATAATATTCAACAGCCTATGCAGCTGGTCCAACAGGGTAAAAAGAAACAGGAGTATGTTTCCCACAGGGGTCCACAGGAGGAGGCGAGGGGCTGGAGGGGTCGCTCCCCTCCTGCAGGTGCGAGGGGAGTCCCCATGTTTTCTGCGGTGACCCACACACAGCGCAGCCATAACTGGGGAGGCAGCAGCAGAAGGCAGCTTTAACCTTCCCCTGGATATCTACCAACCAGCAGATAAAACCGGTGCAAACATGGGGAAAGGAACGTCCTGCAAAGTGCTGAACTCGTGCTTTTCCTCACTGAATTCCCTGAGCAGAGCCAGGGAAGCCATCGTGACTTTCTGAGTTACTCTTTTCCAAAATTGCTTTTGTAGTAAAGCAATGAAGTATCCTGTCCAGGATTAGGACAAAGAAGGGCTAATTCAGCCTTGAATTACTAGAGCAACAGAATCCACCACTGTTTATCAATTAAATGTTTTGAAGCATATCATTTCACCAATACGAGCCATAAAACAGAAAAACATGTTGAAAATCCACCAGTAGACTAGAAATTGAAGAAAAGGGAGGGAAACTGGAGGTAAAAATATAAGCTTGGAAATCGAAAAGATTTTAAAGGAAGACCCAATAGAAAAAACAGTGGACAGTTGTTACTTCAAAGGAAACCTAAAGGCAGAGACCATAGGGAATATTCAAACACCCATTTAGATGCCTTAAATTGGAAGAGTTACCTTCCCCGGGCTCTAGACCCTGGGTCCTCCAGAAGGTAAGACAGAGCACCTAAGGCCTGAAAGTTAGGCCTAAAAGTTAGTCCATGAAGTGTCCCAAGTGACAAACTCACTTTGGCAGAGGCAGAATTTTCATTTGTACCCAACAGTGTGATTTGACCATAATGGTATCGCAGCAGCTAGTTAACTAACCCAAAGAAAAAATGGATTTTTCAAAACTATTTTCAGCATACCACCACCACGTGATTCAGGTGTTAGGGTCTGTTCTCCTTAGCTGAAAAACTTCTAGTCCGCTAACCTGACTGCGAGTTACATGCATATATTGTCTTGAAAAGAAAATCCCGTTGGGGAGCCCAAGCCCAAAAGCTTTTGAAATATTCCCATAGATTTCAATAGATTCTGGACCAGCTCTTGGTCTTGATCTATTTGAACAGTAAAGCCGGTGGTTGGTGATTTTTTTCTTCTTTTAAAATACTGAGAATAGTGAACGTAAAAAGAAATATATCTCCTTTGTGGTCTTCAGACCTTACTATGATAATGAGGATCTAGCACTGAAGATTTGATTTCTCTGAAGGTAATAGAATGAAAGTTGCCCTTCAATAAAGGAAAAATGATACTGCAACTTTACATTGAAAAGTATCTTGCACTGATAAATATATTTAAAAAAATTATATGTTTATAAAGTTATTAATTTGTAAAGGCAGTGTTACAAAATGTTCAGTTTATATTGTTTTAGATTGTTTCATAATTTTTAAAGTGTAAAATAACATATTTTTTTCTTTATTGAAAAACTATAAAAATCTTCTGTAGTAAAATGATTTCATTTTACTGGTATATTATTGCTTCATGTTTTGTACCATCATAAAACTTTGTGCAAATTTTTTTTACAGAAATTTTTATTTTCTATGACAATATGACACTTGTAAATTGTTGTTTCAAAATGAACAGCGAAGCCTTAACTTTAAATGACATTTGTATTCTCAGACACTGAGTAGCATAAAAAAAAATCACATAGAACTGAACTGTAACTTAAATTTCCAAACTATGACTACTACATTCCAAAGAAACAGTTGAATTAAACATTTTCATAAAATATCCCATACCTGATGTATTTTATTATACTAAAATGGATTAGTTTTATTAAATGGCTGGTTTTATTTAGCATCTTGCAACAAGCACAATGTTTTAATCATGGTTACATTTGTTGGTAGGCAACTCCAACAGACACCTTGGTGGGATCGTTCATGGTTTTAGGATGGAGGGATTCACCCTCTGCCTGCTCAATTCTCTCTCCCTGCTGGGAAACATTCCCACTACATACCTAACTTTTAGCCGAACAGCAGGGGTTTAAGAGGACAAATCTGCCACCACTGCTTTTAAGTTGTAATTCACCTTGCTGCCGTGGGAAGTCCAAGCCGCAAACCCTATGTAGGTCATACACGCGGCTTGTGGCTTGCTCTTCAGGGGGTGAGTTTTACCAGGGAGAAATGTCCACTTTTGAGAAGTTACTCCACCATATCTCTGCTCCAGTAGTAAGGTTTGTACTAATGAGCTCCCTGAAAATTTCCACTGAAGTCATCAGGACTTACCCAACCATGGCCAAATCTCCCAATGCAGAGCCCAAGTTGCTGACAGGAGCAAATGCTGCAAGGGCAGCCCATTGGGCTTAATTTGGCATTCAGCTGGGTGCTGAACTCATCTGTGGAACAGATGATCATGGGTAGGGAGCCCCTCAAGAAATTTGCATCCAGACCAGAAGCTGTAGATAGCACATTTCCTTATTTATGCAATATTTAAGTATTTGTTTCTTTTTAATACTGAGCAGTATGCACATTAAGGTTTTCAAATCCTTTCCTTATGTTGCACACATGAACAATGCACATACTGTCAGTATGTCATTAGGTTGAGTACTCACGGATAAACATTTTAGTTCAGCTACTTTACTACTCCTGGGAAAAGTATTATACTTATTCCCACATATGATTGTTATACTTGAAGAGAAAGTATCACATCTTGTCTCCTCGAGAGAGCAGCGTTGCAGGTACCTGTTTAAAATATGAGATGGAACTATGATGCATCTGAGCAAAACTTGTCTTTGTGGTCAGAGTAGGGACAGCTGTCAAAAGACTGTTATGAAGGTTGTTGTCCACATAATCACTAAATCCAAATTCCTTAAAAATTTGCTTCATTGCACTCTGTTTGCTTCTGTGATAACCAGCCACGGGGCTCTTTGAGGGAAAATAAATGGCAATGGAATTAATTAGTGCAAAAAAGAAATCTATAAAGAGAATCCATTGAGGATGAAGTTCAGAAAAGAGAGACAAGTATTTTAAGTTAAGAAAATTGTTTTTCTTTCATTTAGGGGAAATTAATTAGCCTAGAAGCTAACAACTACTTAGCACTAAACCTTCAGTTTTCCACACTAAATAGATTGCATAAAGGAAAGACAAAAATCGTGCAATGGGATTCAAATTACATTTCAGAACATAACTTGTAAACTTGAAAGAAAAAGAAAAGCAGATGGAAATAACAGATGGGTCAGTTACAGACAACTAGTGCCAGCAGTGCTTAACTCTGAGGCTCAAGTACTAGGGTCACAGCCAAGTAAAAAGGATCTTTGGAAGGTAGAGGCAAGCAAACCCTATTACTATTTCACCAATCAAACATACCAGCCCTGAGCCAGCAGCCACATAGCCACAGTGCTGAGCCCAATCCCATTTCTTTGCCTTTTGGCAGGACGTAAAATGCAATTACACAGCAAAAGGCAGATGTACAGGAGAGGCAGAGGCCGCACAGCTGACATACAGTTGGGTAAGGCCCACTGGCATCATGGCAATGACAGTAGTGCCTACCTGTACAAACCTGCCCACTGGACCAAAGCTGCCAGTCGCAGTGGAGATGAAGGCTCCTCAGTCCTCACAAACTACTTTCTATGAGGTATATGAGGACTTAACAGGTGCATACAGTATAGCTCTAAAATCAACCCCCGTTAAGTCTTTTCTTACGTACAATTAGTCCATTTCTAAGTTAATTCTCCTAACTCACTTTCTCAAAGTCAAATGTCGAAGTCGCTTTTGATTTTCAGATCATGACATTAGGACATTATATCCCAGAAGTAATTCCTCTCCCAGTCCTTAATTGTCCTGTCCTTTGCAATGCATTATGCCTAATAGCAGATTGGTTCAAGCAACATTAATTTATTAGAGCTTTAATTCCCTCTTTTATACCATTTTAAGCCTCAAGTCACCCATAACCACAATTTTATTTACAAGTGTTTGTTAAATTATAACAGAGTCAATCTAATATTTTTTTTTGCCATGGGATACTTCACATAGCTGTTTTATTTGCCGATTAGTCCCCCTGTAGACCCTAATTGCTTTTCTACAGTAGGTCAGTTCTCTATATACACTTCTATTCTCATAACTACACACAATCAAACTCTAATCTTATCACCTCAGGACTGATGGTGTCTCAACATTTATAACTGAAAATCTCATTAAAAAATCTTCTGGCATTTTTCACAGATGGATGGAGTCTTATCATGTGTCCAAACCTAATTCCACCTTCAATAATCATATTCTCCTATTTAAATTTACATTGTTTTTATTCATCTCCCAGACATTTGATTCATGTCCCTGTCATTGTACAGCATCACTGTGCACCATGCACTGTGTTTTATTACAGACAGTTATGTTCCCATAACGGGTGAGGTGGGTCCGACTCAAAAAGGAATTACAGTCTTGCTGGAGCACTGTTGGTACCAGAAAGAGAGGTCAAGCGCTGCTCTTAAGGGGACAAGGTAGGGAGGAGATTTGGCAGGGTTTGGCAAGTGTTGCCTTGGCAAAGACGGAGGGATTTAACAAGGAGAGGCTGGAGGATAAAGGGCTTGC
The DNA here is from genome assembly GCF_000708025.1 of Charadrius vociferus. Classification (NCBI taxonomy): domain Eukaryota; kingdom Metazoa; phylum Chordata; class Aves; order Charadriiformes; family Charadriidae; genus Charadrius; species Charadrius vociferus. Next base: position 3,963,473 of record NW_009646945.1, read on the forward strand.
CTGAGAAAACAAGGATTTCAAGTCACATGAGCTGCAAAGAGAATTATCAGAAAACTCCCATGTTCAGTTCCTTCGTTTTTCCCTCAGAAAAAAAAAACAAAAAACAAAACCCTTCACAATTCTCAAAAAATGTTTGCATCACAGAAATGTCTCTGGCAGCTGTCATGCTTTTCCACCTTCAGGCATGGAAGAAGGGAGTGGGGGTACCCACCCATCTGTTAGCTAAACCTAAATGGTGGATTTCTACACTCCACCAGAGGCAACAGGTGTGGAGGCGTCTTCGAAGACCCAGGCAGCATCTCAGGACTCTAAGACTGGCATTCTTCATGCATCATTTTCATTTTGAGAGCTTTTATTCCCTTTCCTCTGAAACATGTTGTTTTATATCATTTGTTTCAGAAGTGAATTGCCTGGGCTGAACTGGTTTTTATGATTTCCTACTGTTAATATATTTTTCCTTAGTGCAATTTATGCTTCCCTTACTGCTCAAATACGTTTATAAACATCTCCATATGCACTACTAAGGCACGCGTAGCACAAAATAGCCCCACCCGGTGACACACATACTGTGACAGAAGAGAGAAGAAGAGCCCACCTTGTCCCACCTCTCCTGTTCCACATCCCTGCCATGGGTGTGTTCTCCATGTTAGGGACCCAGACACTATGCCTTTAATAAATAATCATCTACTTTGCAGGGAGCCTCAATATTTTCTACATCAGGCCTGATATCTTTGCATTAATTCATTAATTAAATATTGATACCAACCTTCCTACTAAATATTTACTTACCAGCTTCATAACTGTTACCATACCAGAGTGGGTGACTCTCATTTTGCCTTTTAAGACTACTAACTAGACCCCAGTGGTTTACCTTTCTCTCTTTTTAACCTTCTAATCTGACTCTGTTTCCCACAGCTCTATCAGCAAGGAAAAAAAAAAAAAAACCATAAAATGAAGGCATATCTTTGTCTACTTTCTATCTATGTGACTGAAAGAACCCATTGAATATATTAAAAAATATATATTTCTTTTTATTCTGAAATGTGTTTTTGTGGAGTGAAGAGCAAAGCCAACAGACTGGAGGTGGTATTCGAGATATCTGGGAAGCAGTAAGGAGACAGCCACGGGAGCCTTCTGAAAACTATGCTGTAACTTCTGGAAAGGCTTAACAACTCTGCAAAGTGATGGGAGCACAAGGTTATCAAAGTAGGCAGGCTGTGAAGGTATTGATTTACCCCAAGCATGGTTGACAAAAATGGAAGAAAAGCAGGAAAATATTTAGTGTTAAGAGTAGATCAGAAAGGACCTCCTTATTCTAGGTTCTACTAGTTTCTTTTTTAATCAGTCCTCAGAAGATGGGAGGCAAAGCAAGGAGTTAACTCAACTACAACTGAGTCCACCTACAGTTCATGTTGACTAATTCATGTCCTACAGTTATCATGCAGCTCTGAGACTGAGGCAAGGAGAAGTTGGTTGCCACCACCCTTTGAGTGAAAGATCTCCAACCCTCAACACAAAACTCCTTTGCATGTCCTCCGAATGGTTGCATGCAGGAAACAATACCACTTTGTACCCATTTCCCATGTATTCAAATGTATTTTTTTCTTGCTGTAGGCCATATTGTCTTCCTTTTGCACTTCTTTGGCCTTTCCTCTTCTTAAGACAAGGCCTGCCAAATAAGCCACGCTTCCCCAGACTCTCTGTCTTGCATGGTGCCGGACACCCCAGTTCCCATTTATCAGCTTAGGAAGCTTACTGTGGGACCAGACCTCCCATTTGCCCCACCAATGCTGCTCTGATGCCCCAGCCCCTCATGACCTGCAGGTTGTTTTGCATCACTCTCTTGTTTGCAATAGGAGGTCGTTGAAAGTTCACTTGAAATCTAGACTCTTACTTCAATGCCGTAATTTGTAGGCAACTAAGTATCATCTTTGCTACTCTTAACAAGTCTTTTCACAATCTATTCCCTTTTCTTCATGCATACTGAGGTCCTGAAGTGGTCAACTTAAATCCATATATCTTGATAGTGGCTGAATTACTGCTGCTGAATGGTAGGCCATTATCTACAATTAGTTTATGGCTCTTAATAGCTATTATTGCAAAAGATGGATTTCTCTATAGCATAAGTGTCTTACCAAAGATCCTGTTAGTACTCTTGCTTATGAAAAGTTAAATGGTAGCTGCTTTCTGGAAAAGATCAGGTTACTCTCCAAGCTGAAATAAACTGGTACCAGCTTATTACTATGGGTAATAAATAGGTTACGTGCATTATGAGGACTATTTGTTTCTTCTTTGCAATTACCGTATGTAATAATGTAAATGTGCACAGCACTATATAGACAGACTGAAGAAATGCCATGAAGTTGTCACCATCTAGTTTAAGAGAAAAATACCAAACATCTGTCAGTCACAATCAGAGGACGTAGAAACTTGCCTCAGAGCAGCAGCTTTTCTTTTTCTGTTTATCAAAGTACGGTGGTTAAAACAGTTAGAATATGTGTGTGCCAATTTATTGGAGAAAACTATGGATTTATGAATCTCCTTGAGGAAGTGCCTTCCGATGAAGGACACGGAGGAGCAGAGAGCAGAGGCAGAGTAGATGGGGTCATGAACTTCATTTTACTTCTCATCATGAGTAATAGTGCTAAACTGATAGTCAGTCAGATCTCTCATTTTCTTTAATTTAACACTATTCTTCCTGCTCCTTGCATTACTGACCCCACATTATAACTGAACCATGTGTTTTATTACAATGCTAAGCAGTGCTTTAAATGCACATGAGAAGGTTTCAGTGCTTTTTATGCTGCACAGTTATGTGCGGTAAGTTTTGCTCTTTTCACATAAAGAACCATCTCAGAGCTAACAACTTGTATTATTTTAATCAAGTCTCATTTCACACAGGTTGTGAACTGTAATACAGATTGCCATTTCTTCTGGGCTTCAGATATAACGCACAGCTCAGCACAAGTCTGACCTTTGTGGTTCCATATCGGCACATACTTGCTGAAGGCACTTCGTTAGACAACAATGGCAATAGAGCTTTCAGCCTTTTTATTAGCTTTCTTTGGAGCTGCTGCTGATTACCAATATATACATTTTAACCAATGACACGTTGTGTGTGTATTAAATACAGTGAGCACACATATATACATATCTCCTGAGATGCAACCATGATTCTACAACAGAAGGTGAAGAAGCACTAGAAGTACTAGAATAGAGGGTTTGCTTATTAGTAAAGGTCTGTGTGATTATTAAACATCTGAAGGTTTTATTCAGGTTTGGAGACTCCTTGTGACAGTGTAATGCACTTAGAAATGCAAAGAGCATCTCTGCAGGCAGAAGTATTTTCAGGCTGCTCTCACGTCGCTCTTCTAGCTCACTTCCTAGCTCGGATTTTGCAGACTAAAGAGAGAGTCTTTAATATTTGGCAAATATTTTCCCCCACTACTTTACACATACAATATTTTTTGAGCTAAAGGAATTCATATTTAATGTTTACATTGTGATAGTGTCTATGGGATAACAAAATCGTGGTCCCATAGTGCAAAACAACGTGAAAGGATACAGAAAATGTACATTGCTGCCTCACACACAGGAACTGTAATATGGCTGCTGTGAGCATAGACGGTTCTGAACTCAGTGTCTTCGTCAAGCACCTTTATTGCCAGCTCTGTCTCTTGTATTGTCCAGACATGTTGCTGGTTTTTTACGATCAATACATCAAAAGTATGGAATGCTACCACAAGTGGGATCAAATAGCCTTCAAGGGTAGCATTCAGCTTATCTACCACTGGCTAAGTTAGACATCATCTCCAGACTGTGAGTTATATCCACTGTTTCAGACACCTACCTCAGGACAGGATGAATTTTGCTCTTACAGTACCAGTTTCTCTTGTCTATAGGACAAAACAAAAACAATACTTCAGATTTAAAGGCCAAGATTTTGGATGGGTAAAATGAAATGAATAAAATTTCCTAACTATTTCTAGTTATGAAAGAACGAAGGGTGGTTTTGTTCCATTTCCCAAAGATCTGAACTCCTTTGACTGATTTTTGTCATCATTGGTTTTGACCTTCAAAAGCATTGGTCCACCTGCTAACCAGCTAGCAGAAGAAAAACTTAACCATTTATGTTATAGTAAGACTTTCAAAACCCACTGATTTAATTTCAGTAGTGGAGGCAAATATGTAGTGTGAAATTAGGTAGAACAGTGGCTCCTTTATCACTGTGTCATCCACTGCTGCCTTCAGAATTGTGATATGCCTTGAAGAAGTCTCATACTTAGCCAGACTTGGGGCTGGTCATGTCTTTATTCAGAGTCTAGAACTAGGAATTAAACCTGGATTTTTATAGGCTTGTTAAATTTGATTCTTAAATTGGTTTTCCTCTGGCTGCTACAAACTAATTATGCTGTATTCCTACAGTGCTGCAGTTTAGACTGATCGTTGCCTACCTCACACTCATCTATTCATTTTCTCATTTTCTCTTCTTGTGTTTTGGTTTCATTCTGGTCTACATGTATAACTTCAAGCAAAGTTGTTTTACTTTTCTTAGACATTTGATCTACCTACAATTTTATGCTCTGGTACTCCTTCTGACTCCATGAATAAAAAGCATATATTTCAGAAGTGCAGCTCTTCATTCTCTCTGGGAAGTCTCAAACTTCTGCAACTTATAGCTGTATCTCATAACTTCCCATGCATTTCAAACCGTTATTTTAGATGTTTTTTTAAATATTTTTCTGAGCAAGAAATACACTAATGTCCATGACAGGCAGCATGAAGGACGACCCAAAATCACTGTCTGCTTTTGATACAGAAGGAGTCCTAGTGAACATATTAATGAAACCTGACAGAAGCTTGAAATGACATGGAAGAAACTATCAGAAGTGTTAGTAAGCATTAGTATAGATATTGTTATTGACACCACTGTGCTTGCAGTGAACCTCAAGATTTTTTCTAATTACTTTTTATTATTTCTTACCTGAATATGCATTTTAACAAAAGGGTCATTACATGTCTTCCTTCTTTTTGCATTTTTGTGGGCAAACAGGACAGGCCCGATTATGTGCCATGTAAATTGTCATCTTGGTGAAATTTGTTCTGATTTTTTAGTGCTTGCTACACCAAAGAGACAGAGGCATCCATACTATCTCCATGTTGCTCTTCAATATATTTGGGAATCTCCATGTTTCAGAGGGCTTTGATTTTCATCTCTTCCGAGTCCATTTTCTGTTTCTCCATTTTCACTGTGCAGAATGAAGATAAAGATTTGCTGAGTCTCTCTTCAATCATTCTAAAAAAAAATACCTTTTTTCTTTTATGATTATTGCCTCGGGACAGTGCAAGTTCTAAAACAAATATAAATGCATAAAAGAGATAGCTGCGATCCCTTAGGTGCATATATTATCAAATGGCTGGAAGATATTGAACAAACAAAATGCGTAAATGATAGAGAAATGGGAAATGGCTCATCATTTCCAAGTCCTTTACACAGAATTAATCAGACATCCCAAAATCTGCTAAGCTGTGCTGAACCTGGGGAAAGCACTGAGCAATCAAAATGTCCCTGCTCTTCCTGCTCATGGTGCTGCCAGACCCAAATCTATGGGTGGAGCTTTGCATGAAGGAGAAACATTCAGGGCCACTGTCCACTGCTGTCAGCTGAAAAACAATGCCCATGTCTTAGAGGACTATTAGCAGACATAATAAGAGAATTAGCAGAAGTAATAAGTGCCATAGCAAGCGAGACTGTAGAAAAACTTGGAAAATGCAAATTAGATTTCAAACAACTGCAGAAGCAGAGAAATCTGGTCATTAGTAATTCACACAAACTTTCAAATATGAAATAATCATTATCATCTTTGCACAGAACACAATTTTAGCTTTTATCATTACAGCTTAGATATGGCTCCCAGCAGTGAAACTGTTTTTCACATTAAATGCAGTACAGAAGTTGATGCTACCATATGAAAACCGGGACCTGTAAGTTCAGAATGTACATTCAGAATGTAAGAAACCCCCAGATGGCAAGTCTGAAATACCTACTGTTGCTAACAAATATATAAAGCCACTTTTTATATAATTTCCTAAAGTTAGTGGCCCTTCATTCCTCAAGCAGTTGAAATAACTTCTGATCTCTAGAGACTTTTGGAGCATAACTGCATGCAGTTACTGGTTCACTGTAGGCACCTAAGTCACAGAACTCATTAAACGTTCAGTTTAGCAGTTCTGAATTACTGTCTGTGAGAACTTATTTCTCTCAGTACAAAAGAAATGTTAGAAGACAAGTCTCCTCTTCTCCTCTCCCCCAAATCAGTTCCAATGCTCAACTCCTGCTGTAAATTACTATTCAGTGTAAGCCAAAGTCTCAAGAACTTGTTGGCTTGTTTGCTATTGGCAAACACGCCGTGATCATTCAGCAGTTTTTCAGGTTTTTTGAAATTCTTCTGCTCTTAATTTCACTGGAAAGAATGAAAACAGAGGCAATCGATTGATTAACATGCACGTAGGATCTGTCTGAGAATTTTGTCCCAAGAACCTGGTTGGCCATCACACACAGCAGCATAAATAAGTAATACTTCAAAATACATCTGTAAGATTTGGCATCATCTCAATATTCCACACACAACAAAACTACATGACTGTAAAATGTATTTGATGGCCATTGGTAGTGACAGGACTTGTCTTTTTAAATTCCATCTCATCTCTAGAGTAATTGAATTCTGGTGCAGCTGCTGGAAGCTTGAATTCTACTTTCCAATACATCATTATCATTTGATTGTAAAGACTGTACTCTTTTCCAAACACTGAAGAGCAATGCAGGACCAACTCTGAGAATGAATATTCCAAAGATCATGGATATTTTTAGACCTTTAAAACAAGCTACCCCTGTGGACTGAATAAAAACATATCTTGTCAGCCAATCAAGATGAAATGATCCCCTGAAGCAGGGGTTTGGCATTGTGAGAACATTTTTAAAGCTTGGTTTGAAACCTGCTGGAACACAAATTCAAGTATATTGAAAGAGTTACTAAAGAGAATTTAAAATACTATACATTTTATATGTGACCCTAGATTCTACATAGACAGAATGATTAAATAAAAGTGAAGTAGTTCATTAAACAGAGTGTGACTGCAGTTTTCTAACATAAGTCTTCATCTTTGTACAGATGATGGTTTCTATTGTCTTCTTTAGCTTGTGAAATAGATCGAGTTGTCACCAACACTGTTGCCTTTTCAGTGAAACAGCATTTGGCTGTGGCAAACTGTCCAGTTTCTCTAACTATTCAAAGTACGGGTTCAGCTGTCTTTTTTCTGAAGACTTTGCACTGAAGGCCTAACAAGAAGATACACAGCTTAGTCATATTACTGCCTTCAGCACTTAATTAAAGAGGGTGCTACTAGAAAAGTGGATTTAATCCCAGTGTTTTAATTAAATTCTTGCTTGGCACAAGTCCACCTGTCTGGATTCAATTGGATGTAGTTCTCTTTCCTTCTTGCTCCACACATTACCGTTGCCTGCTCCCATTGAACCACTGCAGTGATTCTCTCATTGCATTTCAGCGCAAATAAAGGCAGTCCTCAAATACAGAAAGCCTCTTGCATGAAAGGGATGTAACGTCAAAGCTACTATTTAGGACTAAAGTGTCACAGCATTTACATGTTCAAATTGTCTGAGACAGGCAGTTGTGTTGACACTCTGATCCCATATCGAGTGCAATGGCGTAGCCATGCATGGAGCTCAGCGTAGACTACTAAAATTACTTTGGAAAGGCATCATCTGTACTGTGAGCAAGAGCCAAGTTATCACTTCAAAATTGTACTGGACAAGTTTATACAAGCTGCAGTGACTTCATTATGAAGTACAGAGGGGACAGAGATTTCCCACTCAGAGTGGCAGAGAGGGTGAAGCCAAAATCCTGAATGTGTTGAAGGTGGGCAGTATTTTGCAGCTCCATTTTACTCATCTTTGAAAATCCTAACAAGTTAAACACAAAAGCTTTCAGAGAAGTAGATTTCCTGGGGGCAGAGTTGTAACAAGGAAATTAAAAAATGCCTGCTATTAAAACAGCACCTCCTGGTAGTGGAGAGGAACTGCGTATGACCCGAGGTCATAGTTCGGTTGATCTTATGGTGGAAAGGGCTCTGGATCACATAGGTAAGTATAGTCACGAGGCTATCCTTCTTTCACCAAAAAGAAAACAAAGCAACACAAAATGGAGATCTCATTTTGTTCCACTGATACAATGAATTTTAAACCCTGACATTATTCTTGAAACAAAAACTTTGGTCATTTGCTGTCTCATGCCAAAGAGTTGCTCGGGCGTATCATGGGGAAGAGGAGAGGATGAGGGTGGAAGGAAGCAAGGAAAGAGGCTTGGAAGCAGGAAACTTGAAAGGAGTGAGTTAACGTCTTCCCTGCTAACCACCAGAGAGAGAGATCAAGCGCTGAGTCACAGTGGTGGGATTTATCTTCATCCTCTGTAGTAATCCAAAAGTGAGTTCTAAGCCAGCCGTCCAGTTTCCTTCTGTGAGTAGAGATGGGTACCTCCAGATGGCAATTCAGCTCCCAATTCTCGGATGCCTATCTTAGCAAAAGACAAATCCTCACTGTGCTCCGATCCGGCAGCCATGTAGCTACATGCCACCACTGACTCAAGGCTTCTTAGTTAATTAGAGTTGAAATGTCAACATATGCATTGCTCACCACTCCCACAGCCTTAATCCTCTCCCACATCTAACTCTTACTGCTCATCTTTTCAGTCCCTTCTCCAGGCATAGGAAGCAACTGTTGAAAGACATTTGAACTTCTAGCGAGAATACTGCTGGTGAGGAGAAAGCACAGAGCATGTGATTTGTTCTATTTTAGAACTACTGAAAAACAGACTAGTCTCAGCACGGATACCGGTCTGTACCAGTATGATGGCTCTGTTTCCCCTTAGGTGGCATATGTGAAATATTGAGACTACACCCCCACCCCACATGAAAGCAAATACTCAGAAGTGCACATGTTTACAAGCCTGAAAGTTGTGCCACATAATACCGTTACGACCTGTCAGGCACTTGCCAGTTTCACTCTCTGAAAAGAGCATTTTGCCACTTTCGGTTTGCCTACCCATTCTACCGTTAAAAAGAAGGCTTTTTGCCAGACAAAGAACTTTAGTGCCCAAGAAGGAGATATTAAAGGGAGAAAAAAAGGAAAGACATTTCTTAATGAAAATAACTGCGTAATGAAGGAGTAAATGATACCACACTGTGCATTGTTAGGCTTGTTGAACTTAGGTCTGACTCCGGCACATCATGAGACTAAATGCATTCAGTTACCTGGCAGGAGGCAAATGTCCAACTCCAACAGTTGCATGTGCCCAGATTCATCTTTACAGAAAATTATAAAATAGCCAGAGATGTGCCTTGTTTTGTTGTTTTAATTTAGAATTTGCAAAAGCTGATAGATTCACAAGGGTTCATATTGAGAAAATTCTGGAGATAAGAAAATGCCTTCTAAACTCATCTAAACCTCAAGTGCTCACTAACCCCATGCTGCTAGGAAACACCCCAGTCTCAGCATTCAACCAGGTGGTCCAGGGAGTGGTTAGCTCTCTGCTCCCTTCTGCACAGAGCCACTGACGGCATCTTCCCAAAGGTGAAGCAATGATCCACGTCTGTGTTTTTGCCATACTTCTCTCTTTCATGACTTCTAATTTTAAGGAATACCAATGCCACTGGCAGGCAACTTTCTTCTCCTCAGTAAGGCAGTTCCCTCCTCTATATCATGTTGTAGACATCTTGTTACTTTGTGAGTTACTTTATTGTTGTGATTAGTCTTCAGC
>NW_009646945.1:3973358-3974493 GCF_000708025.1 Charadrius vociferus
TTTATGCTCCAAGCTCCTCTAATGTTAGTTAGACTATTAGTTGTGTTACACTGATATGGGGAGATGTCACAAAAGAGAAACTGATAGCCCTAATCAAATGAGGACCTAAGAAGTCTCCATGATCGTTCATCCACTGAAACCAAGGAACAAGTTACAGATAGGACAAGAGGTGATGAGCACAAACTTGAGCATAGGAAGTTCCATCTTAACATGAGGAGGAACTTCTTTACTCTGAGCGTGGCAGAGCACTGGCACAGGCTGCCCAGAGAGGTTGTGGAGTCTCCCACTCTGGAGACATTCAAAACCCGCCTGGACGCCGTCCTGTGCAACGTGCTGTAGGTGACCCTGCTCGGGCAGGAGGGTTGGACTAGATCATCTCCAGAGGTCCTTTCCAACCCTAACCATTCTGTGATTCTGTGACACTAAACATGAGCCCTGGCAAACATTCATTGCTCGTTCTTCCCTTGTTCTTGGAATAACTGTGCAGTTTATCCACTCCTTCCCTGCCTACTGGTCCCACCATGTCTGCAGGAGACTCAGGTTTGGCTCCGCAACTTCTGTGGCAGTTCTAAAGCTGCAAGAGGATCTGGGAATGAGAGAAGCCACCAACACCCAGATTCCCCGCCTGTGCCTAACATAGGGATCGTGCCAGCTGTGCATGAAGATGAATGCACTTCTCAAGGTGCAAATAGCCTCCACTCTTTCAGAGCGAACCTCCCACAGTGGCACCTTCACATGGCAGTCCCAGCACTTCAGGGCCACAGGACAGGGTGGCCAAACAACTCTTTGTGATGCACAAGCAGCTTGCCGGCACCCCCAGCCTGCTCTAATTTTCTTACCTCAGATGTGGCAGAGCCAGGGGGAGAACAGCAGGTCAAACCACAAGACAGGGAAGGCTGCAGCTGGTAAGGAGGCCCCTTTGCTCCTGGAGTCCTGCTGGAAGCAGGAGGGATGATTCACATGCACTCGTCTCCCTCCAGCTTGGGAAGCTCCATGATAGGATGAGGGGGAATGGTTTCAAACTAGAAGAGGGCAGATTTAGATCAGATATTAGGAAGAAATTTTGCACTTTGAGGGTGGTGAGGCACTGGAACAGGTTGCCCAGAGAAGCTGTGGATGCCCCATCCCTGGAGGT
>NW_009646945.1:3974720-3977429 GCF_000708025.1 Charadrius vociferus
CGCCTTCCTCCTTCTGCCCACACGTACTGCTGCAGCAAGCAGGCATCAGCAGGCATCTGCAGCAGAGGCGGTGGGCTGGCAACTGCAAGGTGGGATCACCAGGGCTGTTTGGAGAGGTGGGAGTTTGGGAGAGCGAGTAAGGGGTTCAGGCTGTGAGCAGGATTTCGGGGAGCCAGAGGGGGATTGTGGAAGGGTCGGGGGGGGTGTCTGAGGAAGGGCAGTGGTGGGACTCACACGGTGGCCGAGGGAGACATGGGGGAGGGAGAGGCTCCCAGCCAGATGAAAATTTTGGATGGTGGCTTATGGGATCTGGCAATCTGGGCACCCCTGTCAGAAGCATTTAGAGGCACTTCGGGTTCTGTCTTTCCCAAATGAGTACTTGTAAGTCGCCTTGATGTTAATGAGAATTACACGAACACATCAGAGAAAGAATAGTCCCTCTACAATGGGCATGTGACAGCTAAAGTGCATCAGTCAGCAGGGAAACAAAAGAGGTCATAATTTATGTAAAAGGTTCATTTTTAATGTAAATTCTGCCCCCAAATGCTCTGCTTACCAGCCTGAATCTGTGGTATTTGGCAGTGGAAAATGAAAGGGGTGAAAAACTCACTGCTGGCAGGTAAATGCATAATGTGATAGATTGATTTAAAATCCTTGTCATCTTTCTTTTTCACCTGCATACATAACGATGCTCTGTTAGTCATTAGGGCTCCTTGTACCTTCAGCACTCTCAAAAAATATTGGCTTTGAAATGATACTTCATTGTTAAGGAATTTTTGTCAGCTAGCTCCATTTATCGATGTATCAAAGCCATTTTACAAGAGATAGGCTCCACTTTGGCACCGATAGCGCATACATTACGTGCCTTGTGAGGACTTGCATCTCATTCCAGCACTGAGTGGAAGTGCCAAGTGCCACCGCAGTACATAATGAGACATGTCACCCGGCGTTGGGGACAGCAAGGAGACGTGAATGAATCGGCCCCGATGTTTTCTCTTGGCCAGAGATGAAAGGAGTGGGGACATGTGGGGTGGCAGCAGACACGTGCTCAGGGTGCGACTCCGCACAGGGTGGCTGAGGACTCTGCTGTCAGAGCCCCGGGGTGGGGGTAACATATGCCACCAAGCTGCATTTGCCTGTTGATCTATTTAGACCTCCTCCCTAGACAGCAAGAGCCAAGCCAGGGAACACTCTTTTCTGTCACCATATGTATGTCTGCAACGAGGGGTTTTTTCAGCGTATCGGTGATAACCGGGGGTGTCACACTGTTTTGTGAGGGAAATTTTGTAGCATAAGCCAAACCACAGAAAGACTACTACCAAGTAACTACCTACAAAGCTGTTCAGGCTGTCTTGTGAATTAAATCATTTTTCCTTGTCCTTTTGTTTAGATCTTTACCTTGTGTTGCCAAGGAACTGCACGGGGAAAGTTAATGGCAAAGCTGCCCTTTTAGACCAGGCAGGTAGGAGGTCTTTGAACCGAGGCGATCCGGTGTGGAAGACAAGGACTGAGAGAGGAGAAAAAGTCCATGGTCATTTGGATCTTTTTATATTTTCCATGCATCCTAAAAACAGAGGATGCTGCTGCAGAGATAGCCAAAGACAGGGCTTTCCTGTGCATAGTTTATTACCATGTCAGTTCAAGGAAACTGAACCCAAGTGCAGGCTATGCACTGAGAGATGTCAAAAATAAAATATTGCACCAGTGATTTCCACTCCGAGTTATCCCACCAACAGGATTTCTCCCTCAAAATGAAAATCGTGACCCAATTCACTGCCACACAATCATTCACAGCCTAAGCCTCAGCAGCCCCAGAAGGAATCTCTGCCTCCATTAAATCAGACTGAAGCTATAAAGGATGCCACAGCTCCCTGCCAGCAATTCCTACTGCACCTTCCGGATGAGAAACTCAAAGCCCACGGGATCCCTGTGAACTGGGACATGTATTTTTCAGGCTGAAGGTTAATAGCTTGAATAGAAAAAGAGGGGGCCCAAGGCACAAGGGCACTGCTGCCTTGTACTGGCTCCCACACTCAATTTGCACAACTCACTGAACACAGTCCCAGGACTTGAGGAGTCCTGAGCATTAGGCACTTCTGTCCACCACCATCAAAGACTCCTGGTCCTTTCCATTCATTGCCTTGCCTTTTCTTTTAGGAATATTGTTACTGATCCTAGTTTGGTAGCTATACTGCATAGCATCCATGCATCTCAAGGCCAGGATTTCAAAGGACCGGTATTACTTCTAATTACATGCTTCGCTTTGTAAACTCTTGGGTTTAGAAGGTATTAATTAGATTGGCCTAGTTAGTAGTATTTTCAGTTCATGATTTTGCCATGCCTTGTACATTTGGCATTTCTCCCAGGAGCTCAGCTGCTGGACTCAGGACACTGCATGGGGACACTTCCAGCTCTCTTGGCAGAGAAGAAACCCTGGGGAAGTTGAAGCTTTTGTACCCGAAGACTCAGAAGAGCACCAAAAAAGTCTTAGTTATAAACAAGCCTCTTGAGTTTTTAAACCAATCAAGTCAGTCCAATGACATTAGAGGTCCTGTTTGATTTTTTTAAATACCAGTAATACTAAGTTGATTTGGTGTGAACTCAAATATTTAACCCAGGTCTAGACAGAGTCAAGATAGAGGAATTCATCTCCAAAAGCTGTATGTGCTACTTTTGCCTCATTTAATCTCCGAAGGCCAATAAATGATC
>NW_009646945.1:3977463-3981517 GCF_000708025.1 Charadrius vociferus
AGCAGGAATACGCAAGAGTTGTGCATGGAAGCCAGACTCAACAGGAAAGCTTTAGCCTCTGCTGGGTATTTATGGGAACCAGTAGGAGCACGGAAAAGGACATGGGAAACGCAGAGAACTGCTGAGGGCTCATGGGATGACCTTAGCAGTCCCAAATGGAGCATGAGAGAAGTTGTGCTTCATAAGGGTGCAGACCTAGAAACAACCTCTCTCTCTCTAACTGGCCAACCTAGTTTGAAGTGAACATTATTCTATGTTCATCATTCTCCATGTCTGCAAAAATTTACTATTGCAGATGAAAAGCTGTACCATGATGAATAGAAACTGCAATCAAGCCTAATTTTTGTCACACAGTATTATGGGTGCAGTTGTGAGAGCTGAGATGAGGTTTAGCTAAAAATATTCCTACCGTATTTTGCAAAGTAGGCTGATCTGACCTGGCGGTTCTTGTGTTTCTATCTAGTCTAGTATCCTGTCTCAGAAATGCTAATGCCAGCAGCTTCAGAGGACAAGAGATGAAACCTCTCACAGTCAGGTGGCACAGTCTACCCTGCGAAAATATTACTCAGAACCGTAACAGCAAATGATTGATTACTGAAGACAAACTAGCTCAGCTCTGTAACAAATGCCCCATATGCAATACCAGCATACTATTTACAGCTCATATGGATTAAAAATCAAAAACTCTTTGCTTTGTCACTTACAGCATCATGGACTTTTAGCAGTTGTGGAACTGTATGCAGAGACAACCATCTTATCCTCAAGCTGTCAACTCTCTCTTGCTACCTTTTTCTAAACACAGTGAAGGTTAATGTATTTAACCTAGTGAGGTAAATTCAGTTGTGAGCTATAAGAAACAGGAAATGCTCCTGTAGGTTTAAAAAAAAGGAAATTCAAATTTAGGATCTCGGCTAAAATGACAGAAGCTATCAATGTACCAACATTCTAACGTAGTTGTACACAGCCTGACCATTACTAATATGGTCTAATATTTCCTGCAAATTTTATCTGAAATTATCAAACATTTTATTCTAGTTTGATAATGTTGATTTATTTTTTTTAATTGAAAGCATCTGTGTGTATATATATCATATATGACTGACAGCCCCTTAGTTCTCTTACTTCTAAACAGGAAATTACACTGTAGATTTTGCTTGTAAGATCTCTGATAAAGTTCACACATATGCGAGCATATGCATATATATACACATGCACGTGTATATAGTTGTTGTTAAAGCCTGTGGTTTTTACACTTGTATCTCTGTGCGATAAGATGGGTTCACACCTGAGAAGCCCCTTTAGAGGGAAAGACAATAAAAAACTTCTCTTTGCAAGCATTCTGCTTCTTCAGAACAACCTAACCACTATTAAAGCCTTCCTGTTTCTTTGCTAACCTACCTTAATTAATATTAATTATATATTAATAAGAATATTCTGTGGCAGACAGAGTGACTCTAGACAGACCATAGACAGATCAAATTGGATCTTTAATTGCCTTTTAAAACATGAGAAGTATAAATTCTATATAACGCTGTTGAAGCTAAGAGGGCCAGGAGTATGTTGCGCTGGTCTCTGTCCTCCCTAAGAGACATGAAACAACACACTGACAGGAAACCATCAGGTAAATAAATACACAGAGCTCAGGGAAAGTGCCTCATGAGTCTCATATTAATTATTCTCCCTCCTCCCACACACTGATTCTTAATGGACAGACCAATGTGGATGACCACATTTCAGGTACATGTAGGTTGTCTGCCTAGAAGCACCAAAGATCTCTGAAGACATCAAACAGCCTGAGAGAGGCCTCTGCAGCAGGGCCAGCTGCCACAAGAGTGTGGAGAAGGCAACAGGGCCACATCCAAAGAAACTTCCAGAATAAAACAGAAAGAAGAAGTCCTTGCAAAGGCTGCCATGCTCCCGCTTTTCTCCCCAGCTGGCAGGCAGCAGCTGGCAGAACTGTGTTGCTGGAAGTCTGAGCTGCAGAGCCTTCTGGTGCTTAGGAGATAAGAACAGCTACTGAGCTTGTGGTAAAAACAAGATGCACATTCTAAGGATTTATACCAAACAATCGCATGCATACATCAATGGCTGTATTATACTATCTGTGGCCACACATATTGCCAAAACAGTACTGGAAACTCATGGCATCCTCTGATGAATAAGATACCTTCTTTATTTAGTATTCAGAGAGCAGGCTTCAGGGTGTGAGGAGCTATTGGGAGCACAGGGATGAGCTATGGAAGAGTGTCTGTAGCCATGTGGGACACCTTTGTGTGTCTGCAAAGAAGGATTTTATCCACCTCTGAGAAATGCTGGGCAAACAGCTGAGCACTCAGTCCCCCAAACATTTCTCCCACTGACTCCTCATGCTAATAATTTTAAATTTATCAGCGTGCACTGATGTTTCTATTTGAACCTCTCAGTTTTCTTTGTGTCATTTTTTTTTTTCCCCAAGAAATGTAGTTGGTTAATACAAAACACCGTAGCCAGGAAGTCAAGAGCTTTTTTTTTTCTGTTCCCAGTTCTGGCACTGCCTCCCTCCATGCCATCGGCATCGTCTCAGGGCTCTCACCCTCCTGTGCATAAAGAAGATTGTAACACTTGCACAATTGGAGGAACTTGCTGGTTACATTTGACCAGCCCCATATAAATACCAGAAGTTTTAAGAGCAAGGGACTCTTTATATGCCATATGGCATTGATATTAATATATCAATAAATTCCTCCCTAACTGCAACAGATGCTCAAGTCAGTAGTTTCACCATACAATACAATGCACTGTTGTGTCCTTTTCTGTGAGCAAGAATAAGCCAGATGCTTTTTCACATCATATTGGCAGAAATATGGTGCTATACAGCCAGAGAAAGCAAACTTTATCTCCACTACAGATGAGCCTCTACAGAACTGATTTTTACATCTTGCTTTCTTAAAGCTGATTAATTTTGACAAAAGATTTACCTACTGATAGCTATCCAGATGATCAAATACTGCTGAAACTGAGACTGGTGTATCATCAAGGAATATGAAACTCCCCTAATGTCACAATTATATTTTTCTTATTTCTTTTTATAACACCACTAGACAAAGGAAACAAATTAGTGATTTTCATTTTTCCTCCATTAACTGTTTTTTTGCTTTTTTATCTTCTCTATTCGTTCTCATTTATCTTCCTCCTCATTTCCTCAGAGAGCAAACAGTGCTAGCCTCCTTTCCTGCTTCCCTCATTAAATATATTTTTAATTATTTTTACTTCACCCTTACCCGTTAGTTGTCTAAAGTTCTCTTCCAGCTACATATATTAACACCTCACTATTCTAATCATTCTCTGTTGCAAATATCATCACCTAATTTTGACACTTGAATCTTTGCTCTTTGATCCTTTAATTGGCATCTCCTGTTGAATTCCTGTGGGGCTGTGCTCTGTCAATACTCACCTCCCCTGAAAGTCACATCACCAACTTCTAAGTCTCCCTACCTGATGGCATTTCTGAGTTTGCTTTCACAAATGGCTTAAACCACCTGAAGACTATGCGGCCACCAAGAAGGAGTTATCCTGCCACCTCTGCGTCCCCAGGTGCATGATCGCATTGCTGGTGCTGGCATTACCACTTGTGCAACCACACGGTCAGCCAAACCACAACTGTTCTTTCAGGTTTTTGTGCTTTTTTTTTGGTAGGGTAAATTTCCTGGCAGATCAGTTAACGCCTGCTGAAGGGAGACAGCAGGGCTACAAGCAGCGAGAGAAAGGCAGGACTGCCTCTTTTGGCCTCAGGGCTCATGGATGGATTTACAGCACACATGAAACTGCTGTCTGGTAAGTGCAAAAACCGCACAGTGACGGGGAGAAACGTGCATTTAGATTCTTGCCAGCTACCACTTTTCTGTTTTAATCACAATCACAGTTTTATGTGGGCAGCACATTACCCTTTGGAGGAGGGGGTTGCTATTTGCTTCACCGAAGCACGGAACTTCGCCAGGCCTTCAGTACCACCAAAAGCAAAACACACGACAAGAAACGGACAGGTCTCGCAATCCTCAGTCATCAACTTCAGCAG
>NW_009646945.1:3981553-4013168 GCF_000708025.1 Charadrius vociferus
TTGTCTGGAGGGGAGGAGGGAAAACCGTTAACGAATAGGTCTAAAAATAAATGCTAGGGTTTCCTGACATTGTTTTCTGGTCTTCTGTATTCCCCTTATGAGGGGAAAAAGAACAGTGGGATTCAAACTGCATTTTAGTTTGTTGTTAAAATTCAGAACCCAAGAAAATACGTAAGTAATAGCAGGACTTAGAAATAAGAGCGGGTCTTGGTTGTAGCCATGATGACCTTCACTGCTATTGTTCCTGGGGCTTGTGAGAGAGAAAAGAAATCACTCACCATTACCAATACCCCTTTCAAATTATTTGTTACAAGTTTAGGCTTCCAAAGACTTAACAGTTAGGAGGATTATTTTCCCTCCAAAATCTAGACCACTTTTATAACAGAAACCAGTACGCTACATTTATAGGTAACATCTTAAACTCCTACTTGTCAGACAATATAATGAAAGCTCTAATTGTTTCTTTCAGTATCTTCAGGGAACCTGTCAGAAATTCCCCCACATCTTCAGCAGACAAATACACAACTTTTCTAGCGATGTATCTATCTATGTCATAGGACAGGCTTAAAAAAGAAGCAGCAATATTGATCTTTCAGAAATCTATACAAAAACTATTTAGGTTCATCTATCTTGGATACCATAATTATAGAGCACAGCTCTGGCTGTTAGATTCCTTGATACGTGCTGAAAGCTAGTAGTTTGAGTATTTATTTTCTCCTTCAGAGTATCTCATTGCAAACTGCCCTAAAGATGTTGAGAGAAATCCACAAGTTTTCCTAATGGTTTACAAAAGTGAAAAAGTCAATTTTTTAGGGTTGTGTTTTTTTTCTGTTCCGCAAGTTGTATATAACAGGCAAGCTCCATCAGGGTCTGGAGGTAGCTGATGCCTATTGTACTGATGTAGCAATCACTTGGGAGATACTATGGTGAAATGAATAAACAAGACACAGAAGGTGCTGGGCCAGTTGATGCTGATGGCTCCCAAACTTGGGATGACACAGCTACCACTGCTGATGTGCTAACTTCTGCAACAAACCTGGGCTGCTTTGTTCGAGTCATTAGAGTGCTACTCTAATTCACTTTTGCTGCATCATCTCTCAAAAGAAAATGTCTACAACTAAAAGCAATACCAAAATGAATACAATAGATGCAGCAGGATGCACTTATGTACTGGTTTTGGCTGGAATGGAGTTCATTTTCTCCATATCAGCCCATACGGTGCTATGCTTTGGATCTCTGATGAAAACAGTGTTGATAACAGACAACTGTTCTAGCTATTGCTGAGCAGTGCTTACACAGCACCGAATCTTTCTCTGTTCCTCACCCTGCCCTGCCAGCAAGGGCTGGGGGTGGTACCTGTCTGGGGGTGCACAAAAGGTTGGCAGGGGACACAGCCGGGACAGCTGACCCCAACCAACCAAAGGGATATCCCACAACACATGACATCGTGCTCATCAATAAAAGTCGAGGGGAAAAAAGGAGGAAGTGAGGGACATTTGCAGTTATGGCATGTGTCTTCCCAAGTAACTGTTACACGTGATAGAGTCCTGCTTTCCTGGAAATGGCTGAACACATCCCTGACAATGGGAGGTAGTGAATGGATTCCTTATTTTGCTTTGCTTGTGCATGCAGCTTTGCCTTACCTATTAAACTATCTTGACCCATGAGTTTTCTCACTTTTGCTTTTCTGGTGCTCTCCCCCATGCTGCTGCAGGGGAGTGAGCAAGTGGCCGTGTGGGGCTGAGCTGCCTACCATGCCTACCAAGGTTAACCTATAACAACTTATTTCACTTTTTTTGCTGTCCCAGTCAGCCTTGACTTCATTTCACAGAGTCTGAGATCCCAAAGCATTGGTTTACCTCACATGGCCTTCGGTACACAGAAAGAAAGTATAATTCACTCACAACCTTAGGTCAAAGATATTTTCTTGACCAAAGGTTTCCAACATGAGGAACAAGGGCTGGTTTAACTGGTGTAATTTGCTGCAGGGATGGCTCCTCACCTAGCTCACTGCTTCCCGGGTGCTCATCCTGGTTCTCTGCCCCTACAACACCCACAGCTGCTCCAGCTGTTCCCCACAGCGCTCTCAGGTATTTTGATACACCTGGCACATCTGCTGGGATCCTTCATCCTTTTGGCCTGGGTGAGCAGCTCTCCGTCACCACCCTGACTTCTGCTAGGCAGGAATTACAGAGACTTAGGGCCACAATGCTGCATTACCTGCCACCCCTTTATCCTTTAGTTCCTACTCATTGAGTCACAATGCTCTTGTTTGTTAGGGGGCAGAGTGCCTTGAACACAAGATGAAGATGCTATCAGCAATATTTCTGTGTACGTATCCTGTTTTGGTCCCTTTTTCTTTTAGGTTCTGCCCTCCCTGTGACTTCTCCATGACCTTACCACTTGCTCTGTGTGAGTGCCTCTGGTTATTTTGCGTGTATGCTCAGATGCTTTCCTGTTATTGCTTTACCTTGATCTGCCGCATGTGCTCCCAGCAGACAAAATACAAGTGGGAGAAGGCTGAAGCTGTTGTCAAAATGCATTAATTTAGAAGTACAGTCTATCCATCTGAGGGACAGGAGAATGAAAAAGACCTCACAACCAAAGAAGTGTACCAGATATAAGAGAATATGTCCACAGGTTCCCATCTTTCTTCCGATGTAGTTTAATGTGACAGTTCAGCTTACAGAGACAACCTAGGTGCTGTCCTTCACCGCTCTGTTCAGTGAGCATTAGCTCAGGAAAGTGGCTAAATATTACAAAAACTGTTATTAGAGACAACTTTGGAAAATGTTCAGTGACAGACCTAGGGCTGCTACTATTTGTTTGAATTTTCACTCTCCATCTCACCAGCCCAAAGCCTTTGTTTTGCTGGAGGGGAGCAGGTACCTGTCTGGCTGGTGAAGGCTGCACATCCTCTATAGGAGGCAGAACCCAGAGAGGATCCAGCCAGGCCAGGAGGCAGGTGTCTCCTCTACATCAAAGACAAACTTGATTTCTGAACCATGATATGCTCTCAGGACAGCGAAATTTTTACAGGCAGGACAAAGTGCACAACAGGAGCTTTTACAGCCAGGACGGAGCTGGGAACAGAACATTTTTGGATGCTGAGCATTGACTACAGACGTTCTTCTTCATGAGAAAAGACCAGTCTGAAGTCTGATTCATTATTTATAAATCAAAAAATATACACGTATATACAATTGGGGGGGTATTTGCTATAAAGCTATGAATATAGTTAAAGCTGAAATGGACCACTGTGATCATCTAATTTGATCATTAATTATTGGAATTCCCTGAATTCTTGATTTAATAAAATAGTTTGACAAAATTTATTACAAGCCTGTAACTAATTATCCTCCTTACTGATAAATTGTACTTCTGTCAGTGAAAATTGAGATAAAATCTTGTAGTTCTATATTAAATGTAACACAGTAAAACCTTGGTTCCTTTCCTCATAAAACATTGAATTTACAGGTTAAAATTCATATTAAATTGTAAATATGTAAATAGAGATTTTCATTGTTGTGACAGCCTTTAAAAAAATAGTCAAATAACTATAGTGTTGGCATTATTGAAAACCTGTGTAGAAAGCTGGTTTGTATGCAAAGTCAGTTAATCTCTTTCCAAAACGCATTATAAATAAGAATTGATTTGGTAACATTTTAAAATTGTATTATCAAGAAAGCCAGGTCTAAACGTACCATTTTAACTTGATTTGCCATTTCTCATTATCATTTTACTATTTATTTTGTACCATTTTTCAATCGAATGACTTAAGTATTGCCCTTGAGATGCTCCTATTTATAGCATATCTTAGAATTTATTAGGTTC
Source organism: Charadrius vociferus (assembly GCF_000708025.1). NCBI lineage: Eukaryota > Metazoa > Chordata > Aves > Charadriiformes > Charadriidae > Charadrius > Charadrius vociferus. The sequence continues at coordinate 3,985,388 of NW_009646945.1, forward strand.
ACAAAAATTCAGTCGATGATGTTGACCTTTACAAGAAAGAATCACTCAGACTCCTTAATTCCATTTCACTGCATTGCAGTGGTAGCTATCTTTCTCCATTTTATCTAAATTTTACTTATTAATTTCACTATCCTAAGGCCGCCTCAAACTGGAGGACATTTTCAACTTTGGTTTTTCGCTGCTTCTTTATTAAATGCAAATTTTCTTCTTTTGTAGTTTTTCTTTTCATTGAAAACTTAGGATAACAAACAAATAAACTAGCTAAGTAAAAAATGCTAGTTAGCAAGCTCCCAGTGGAAGGGAGAGAGAGAAGCCTTACCTTCCCACAAAAGCATGGCCAAGTCCAGACCATAACTAAGAATTAAATGAAGAATGACGATCCTGGTCACCTTACAGTAATGTGGGTTATCTACTTCAAAATTAATAGGAAGACCAGGAGCACTAGAAATACCAGCATACAAGAAAAAAAAAATCACGCAAAACTGAATTAACTTAGTAGATTACGAAGAGGTTAAATAAAATGTCAGCACAGGGAGGAACATATATCACTGAAAAACTTCAGCGTACCAAGTAGAAAGTGTGACTACTGATTCACAGAAAAGAAGGTGATGGCAGGTTAATTAACCACATTTCATGTAGCTGTAGAAGGATCACAAAAGGAGCAGAGACTCAGAAAGGGTAGTATATTCTAACTTTCAAAGCCGGAATTGGCATGGATTTTGTTTGTAATTGCTGTCACTAACTGCTGACTGTTTCATTCTGGTGTTCAGGAGTATGTGCCCAGTGAGGAATGCCTCAACACAGAGGTTCATTTAAAAACTCCAGAGAAGCTAGAAGGATGGCGAGCCCAGACAGAATCACAATATTTACTCAGCCAGAGCCAAATTCAAAAGCAAAAGCTCCAATGCACTGACATAACACACAGAAGAGGCAGGTATTTACCATGGTAATACGGTGATTTTGCCACACAGAAGGGCCAGGAGAGCTCATAGTTCCAACTTTTCTTCTCCCTTTCTTATGATTATGAAAAATTTCCCAAAATAGCTTCCTCTTTGCAAACATAACATCCTTGCTATCACGTAGGCCATCTCTGCTACCCCATAGTCTTGGCTGCCCCCAGAGCAGGTGAGCATCCCAGCCCCGCCGAAGCACCACCACGCAAAGGAAGTGATGTCCAGATCCAGACCCTGGAAAATTCTCCTCCTCTCCAGTTTAGACAGTCAAACCTACCAGCTTACAGCATGCATTTGCAGACAAACGGACGCTACCTTACAGGCTCTGGGGGAACTGGTAACCATGCCTACAGTCTGTGGCACTCTGGGAGAAATCCAGCAATTGTGATGATCGCAATTACAGTACCCAGTGGTAATAGCGTATCAGTTTACTACTGTACAAGATAGGGATAAAAGGTAAGGACCATTTCATTTTGTAGTACACAGATTAAAACAGCGACCTGCAATAATAAAATTGCAATAGAAAAATACAAGGCAGGAATATATTCTTCTATGTTATACTTATCAGTGAAGGTGTCCCCGGTTGCTTGAGCGCAGGGTCTAGCTTGCAAGGCTGGGCGATTCAACTCCTCACCCCGAGGGCAGGGTTTCTGCAGAGAGGACAACACCACAGCTGTTATGGTTAGAGATGGCTGTCCCTGCCTGTCACCTCTGCCATGCTGGGAAAAGCTCCTGCTTTTCTATCAGGGTTTGCCACTTTATTTTCTGTGACAAATCACATGGTAATGTGAAAAACTAGGTTATTATCCTTTCCATTCTTCCTTGATGTTTCCGTGAGTCACACATCCATTGGATCCTTCTGCTACTTTTCCCATGAGGGGTTGGTTGTTTTTTTTTTTGGAGGGGGTGGGGAGGATGAAAAGGAAAGGAGGGTGAAATTTGTCATCTCATAGACAAAAGTCTCTGGAGTGTGCTATTTATGGGACACATCTACCTTCTCACTGACCTTGCCTCCTTTGCACATTTATATATCCATTAGAATTTATTAACTATGAATACATTAGGCTTCAGGTGCATAACAAAGTGTCCAGAAAACATATTTTAATAAAATATCCAAACAGCATGTCCAGATAATGCCTGCAATGTCCCCATATGTCTCACTACACAGATCACACAACTTAGTATGTGCTGGTAACATGACCTGCAATAGGTTTCATCAGCTACGTTCGTTACCATTTAAGATAGGACAAAAAGGCGAGCTACTATTGTTTTCAGTTTTCTAACTGTGCTATTTGATACTCAAGAGTATAATATTTTAATTAAGGGGTTTTTTTCCCCCATTATGGAAATAATTTTGAAGCAACTTCCCTCCTGGTTGCTTAAGCAGGTTCATTACAATGCAAGGCAATTTACCCAGCTGGACAGGTCTGCAGGTGGCCAGAAACCCATTAGAGAGGTATCTGCCTACTACAGGGGAAACTAATATTCAGGAGACAGGAAACCTCACAGGGACTTCGATTTTGCCAGGCATTAACACAGTTGACTGGGTAGCAGGTGGCTGGAAGCATAAATTTCCCTGTAACTTATTTATTAGGGCTCCCTTGCCTCCCTTCTTCTAGAATTATAACATGCTCTTGGCATTGATAAACCCCAGCAAGGGCACACTGTAAAGACACAAGTAGCAAAGTCTTGATAAATATTTTTTATCTATTTGATCTAAACTATTTGAGCTGAACTGCTGTCTTATGTGGATTTTTTTCTCTTTTCTGAGGAGAAAATAAAGTATTCCTATGATGCAAACCTCCTCATTTAGAAATAATATATAACTGCCTGTCTTCCTGAACAGAACAAGTCAACGAGGAATTACGTTCTTCTGTCACAGCTCCAAACCTCCTTTCAGCCAACTCTCTGCTTGGAAAGCTCTCCATCAACTTTTTTTCCTACACCATAATGTTTTTCCTCTGTGGCTTTTTCCCCTCTCCGTGTTTCCATGATGTTTTCTCTCCCACTAAAGCCCTAGCCCCCATGCTTATTCCTGTGAAAATTACTTGAGCCACAAAGTTCACTTTTCACTTAACATACGCCTGTGTACTGTTTATATGTTTCAGCTACCCGGTGCCCCAAAAGAGCTTATCTGTAGTTTACGCTTCCCTGGAAGGAAAGCTCATCACCACACTCATCAGCTCTAAAGAGGTTTACTTCTGTGTATAACGAGAACATAGAAAAGAAGATCATTTCTATTCATTCTGGGAGCAAAAGCATAGAAAACTCTCTCAAGAGTGCTTTGGGACTAGTTATTCAAATTCCCTAGAATATTCTGAAAATTTCAGCATTAATTCACAAAAACCAAAGTCTGTATGATTGCGCTGCATCACATACACAGTAGTTTGTGAACCCGCACTCACCACACCCTCAGTTTCACAGTACACTCACCTCTTCTGCCAGAGCAAAGCAGAAACGTTACATCTAGACATTTTTTCCATGGGCAATTCAGGACAATCTCATATTCCTTCTCCAGCCCCATGACCACATGTGCCGTGTGTGGATGGCCATGGATTTGTGTAGGACATGACGGGCTGATCAGGAGAGCCCTGTGCTGCAAGGGTCCCTGATGGCTGACACAGAGCTGCCCGAGACCTCCCCACTCCATGTGCCACACACATCCTGTGTCACGGTCTGCACACCGCTACCTCCCATACTGCAGAAAGGGGTCCCGGAGAGGCCCAGGAGTATATGGAGAGCTGCGGTATCCATCTTTCAAGCCCCAAACTTTTTGGAAAATGCATCGCCTTATGCAAATTAAAGAAATACTTTTCCGTGCCCACTCCCCGCTAACACCCACACATCTTTTCCTGGAACTCATAGTCTCCAAGTAAGAAACAGATCCAGAAAGATGATATAGTTACTGTAAGTGGTTTGGAGAATGGAAGTAGGTCTTATGTCTGCTTCTAAGAAATTTCATTAATAAGTAAACGTATCCATAAATATTCTGAATAAAACAGGGGCAAAAAAGACATGCATTTCAGCCACTTAGAAGCAGGAGAAGCAAGAAAGGATTTCTTTTCACAGACTCTTCCTGTAAATTATATGGGAGAGCTGCACAAATCTTCTTTGACCTGGTTTAGCCATACACTGTGTTTTCCTGTTAAAATATTCACATACAATTAAGTATCCACAGGCAGACCGACAGTAGCAGAGATCGTGGAGATGTAGGAGGAATCTGCCACAGACACAGACTCCTTCTCTTCACAATACAAATTACAAAAATCTCTAAAATGGTGAATGTAAATTTAATCTGTTGAAAACTGGCTTTAACTTATTGTCATTTCCTTTGTTCTTTCTCCCAAATCATTCCAACTTTTCTCTGTTAAAGTTGGCACATAGAAAACAAATCATTACTGTTATTTTTCTTTTTCTCAGCCCTTTGCTACCACACACCGTTACTAGACAAATCCTGCTGGCTTTATTCACACACATCTCATCTTAATGCCAGTCTAAGGTCTTTTAAAATGAGCCGTTAAATAATAAACTCAACCACAAATATACAGCCATTGCAATAAATTCACATTAGACCTTCAGACACTATGGTAATAAGAGGTTAGATGACTAGAAAGACACCCTTAAAGCCACTTAAAACACAATTACAAAGGAAATGCTATCAGCTGTGTTTTCACTTTAAAACAACAAAAAAAACCAAAACAATGCACTGTTTCTTCAGCACCTTCAGTTCTTTGCCTTTCTTCCACATGGAAGGGAAAAGGGCCATTTTTCAACCTCTTGACCCCAAAGAAAGTGTCTACGTCAACTTCAGGGACTCCTGGGTTTGGCCCCAGAATAGTTTCTTCATAGCTGTCTTGTGTAAATGAGTCCATTTCTCCTTTGGAGTACATGCCATAAATATGTCCGTGGAAACCTGACCTGTCCCTACATGACAGGGTTCAGCCTTGAGAATGGGTCACGACGGCGTGACTATGGGCAGCCGTGGGCTGGTGTTTCTCAGCACATTGGAGCTGCCTGGCCCAGAAGTTCCTTCCACTCAAAACACACCTTGGGGAGAACAACTTCTTCGGACCACGTTGTGTTCACAGCCAGAGACCACTTGTGTGTCCTCCTGAGAGTCATTGGGCACAACATGCAGTCAGGACTGATGGCAGGTCCAAAGCCTTTCTTTTACTCCTTCCCCCCATCGTGTCTTGTGTTTCCCACTGTACGGTGGCTCTGCACAGGCAAGAGCCTCGCTCAGACTGTCCTGGAGACTTATGGTAAAAGCACTAGCCTGGGAAGTGCTAGATGTTTCTTAGCAAATGCCCTGCCTCTGAGCAGTGTCCCGAGCAGCTCCAAGGTAAGCAAATGCCATCACATCCTCAGGAACTGGACGCTTACCCTCAAAAAAACAATGATGTACTTAACTCCAAATTATCAAGACACCAACTCCAAATGGAGCCAAGTGTCAGGCACCTCTTCACCATCAGATACATCCTAAGACGTAGTGTTTGATGTTGGTTAGTCTAAGAGTATTTTGTAGCACATGCAGGAGCCTTACATCAACCTATGTAAGATACTAAGCTCCCTCTGTAAACAACTGAAAAAGCATTTCATTCACATGTTGTCTATAGGTCTTCAGGGGTACTCTGTTTCTGCAGTGAGTGCAGAAGCCTACACACCTAATTTCAGCAGTCTGAATTCCCCCCGCCAAGACTAAACACTCACTCACAAGGTTTTTCACTGCCTAAATAATGATGGCAGATGATCAGAATCTGGCTTAATACCACATAAAAGTCCCTGGAGCTGAATCATCCCCAAAAATGTATTCAGCTTAATTATCAAAAACAACCTTGCTCGGGATGTTGACCCTTTGTGGAGTGAAGTTGATTCAAGCTATACATTTTACTTGTTTCTTCTCTAATATCTTTTGTCTTGATTTTTTTTTAAGTCTTTCTATTGCTTTTCCCCCCTTTGTATTTAGGCAAAAATATTCTTCACTATCTCATTAAGCTCAACTGAGAACAACCAAAAGCTCCATTAGACCACACTGACAATATATGGCTTTAATTATTTTTTCAGAGAGAACTCTTACGCTGGAGCAGAATAACAGAGTGGTTGTGACATCTTGCTACAAATTCTTATGTGGGAGTGTGTGTGGTGGGAACAGGGCCCAGGGAGGGATGATGCAGAGGTAGGAGAAGGCAGAACCATTCTTTGGGTTTCTTTTAAGGAGAAGAATCTCGGTGAAATATTTCTGTATGCCACATATGCTAAAAGCTCTTCCATCTTTAATGTCATCTGGTTAGAATTATACATTCAGTGCACACTAAAATCTAAATCAGGTCATTATTTACTTCTTGAGATGATAATCATACTTTTATTAAAACTTTTAAGAAGCTTTGAGCCGATAGATTTCCATAACACTTAATTTATAAGCCATATTCTGCTGTTCCTGTATTTGCTGTTTAGCCTGTGTTACGGCACAGTAAAAGTCCTGCCATCTGGCAGAACAATCACAACCTTCCAAATTAGAACATAGTTCTGTACTTTCTTGGTTTGTTTCCTTGGCAAAGCTGTGTCCCAAAATATGAATTCTCCTTACAAGCTAGAAAATATTGCCTAAGATATTTAGAGCCAGAAAAACTTTGGTACAAAATATCTCTTTTTACCAACTCATGCTGCTTCTACAAGCAGGGAAAAATAGGCCTCAGCATCCTTAATGCTCTTGGCTTTCACTTCATCAAGGCTTTTCGGTTGAAACATTCAATATTGTTGATACGAGAATTCTTGTGCTGGCAAGATGGTTTTCCTCTTTTGAGGGATCATAAAATGGTGTTATGCATTGAGAGGATCTTTATTCATATCCTACATATTAGAGCTTATTCCACTGGCACGCTTGCTAAAGTCTAAAACTTGGCCTTCCTTTTCCATCTCCAATATATTTGCCATTACTTCATCTCCAAAGAACTGTTGGGTTTTTTTCTCCAATCTCCCCTAAACATGCTTAAAGAAAAGGCTTGAATCCTCCAGTAAGTCAGTTTAAGGGCATATGCGCAACTGGTGTACGCCCCCCCCAAGAAGCCAGCAGACTCTGCATGAAGTCTCCAAGTGGGACGAGGACAGCTACACTCAGTTTTCCTACAGGCAAGAGGCTGCTGCCCATGGAGGTGTAGGGCAGCTTTGCAGGTGGCTGTGAAAGGCCAGGTGGAAAGCTCTTTAGTCCTTCAGATTCCTCAAAATTTCCCAATACTTTTCAAAATAGCCAGCTAGGTCTTGTGAACTGGTATGACACCATTGACTTTCTGTCAATTTAGAGAGGACTTCAGATCCATTGTTTCCATTTTAGACTCCACTTCCTTAAAACAAATAGTTGGTGTATAGTGAGTGTATAAATATGCACAGAACTCCAGAAATTTCCAAAATTGTAATTCAGTTGTTCTACTGGGATCTCGGGTTCTCAGGGGCCCTTAGCCCTCATCAGCAAAATCCTGATGGTGAGGAACAGATAACTTAATCACCTTGAAATTAAGGTTTCAACCTCAGTGTTACCTAATGATATGTGTATTGAAAGCATTATGTTTTAAAAGCTATTTGAAAGCATGGGAAGGTTGCCAGCTATTCAAATATTGTCATAGTTCTGTTTTTTCTCCAGCTCCGATGATAGGAACTCAGAAATGAGACCAGCCTTCCAAGGAGGAAAGACAGCTGGAATCAAGACATATCAATTTATATATCCTGAAGCTTTCAAAGTAAAGAGGTGTATCTGGCTTTGTTTTGGGCATGTGGGTGTCTTCACTTCACACTGGGCAATAAACACCTCCCTCCACTCTCTGCTGCCTGGAGGAAGCAGGTTCCTATTGAATCAGATGGACAGGAGCCTTACAGACCCATCTTTTGTAACAAGGAAGTTTGTTAGGGTGTCTCTGATATGCACACAAGATTGCCATAGTGATTATACTGTGTTTACTGTGGTTTTCTGCCTCCCAGTTCTCACTGTGAAGGCTCAATCTCAAGGAAGATGGAAGCCCAGGAAGCCATGGCAATCTTTGAAGGATTCACCTCTAAGCCTTAACTCATCTTTTTCACCATCACTTCATAGATCTACCTGTCTGCTCCAGGCCTGACACCTCTCTCCAAATTAAATCCTGCTGATGGGCAAAGGGCACCGGCTGTCACCTCAGCGGATGTGCCCTACACACTGGTTGGGTGTGTAACCCTTTGCTGTGTCCCACCACTGCTTCTGCAGTCCAGTTCTGCAGACTTTGGAGCAGGTCCTGTCATTTCAGACTGGGGCTGCTATGATGGGGTCCTGCTCCAAGACAGAGGCTGCTAAGCTCTAATATAATAAAAATAAATAAATGACTCTCTGGGCAGCTTTTGTCTTGCTTCCCATTACAGTGCTCAGAAGATCTTCATCATATGGTTCCTTTTCATGTACATTTGCTCCAGAGAGAAACTTATTTCTCACACAAATGTGAGTGGCAATGATAACTCATCCTGAGAGGTTTAGTGCTCTTTTCCTTGGAAATGGTCTCCATTTTAACATTCTGCATTCTCTTCTGTGGAAGTATCTTCAGAGCTGGGCAGAATAAAATAGGAAACGAAGGATCACTGAGGCCGAACAATGTGGAAGGTCAGAGGAAAGGGTAAATAACCTCATAGACATTTACCCTCCCCCAGGATGGAGCAGCCCCTCTCTTCAAAGTGACAACAAAAGTCCTCTGCACAACCCTCTTTCTCCGCATTCTCCCACCACAATCCTCCAGACGCTGCCTTAAAGAACCTGCTCATTTGAGCTAAAACCCCATGTTTGTACTGAAATACAGAAGTAGCTCATTAAATTTTTCTTAGATAAATTGTTTAGACTAAGTAATTCTCTCCTTTCCTCCCCTTGTGTTGCCCGCCTATTGTTTATAGCCAGCATTCCAGGCTGCGTGTGATGAAAATGCTGATGTGTTTCCTGAGTTACAGACCCGAGCTTTATCTCATCTTTCATTTAGGAAACTGGCTGCTTTATCATTTTATGCTGCTGTGTGCAATGTTTATTTTTTCCCCATTATTAACATTGTATAGGAGGATGTGCCCAGCCCCATCAGCTGTTAGTTGTATTGTGCATACCATAAACACACGCACACACGTTTAAAAAAAAAAAAAAAAGGAATACATAGTGTAATAATTTTGGGAAATCTACACACACGGTTCACAAATTCCCTTTGATATTGGGAACAGCTTCTGGGTAACTGTTAATGTATAGCTATGTCCTTTACACACTATCATGACTGTGGAGTTCACTGATATCCTCCACTGTCTTTTACTTCTATTTTTTCAATCGAAATCCACAGGATGTGACAAGGAAAACTCCTGCCCTTTGCACAGACTTAATGATGATCACCTATTCATCTGGAGTCCTCTTAGAAAGACATAACTCCTCCTCAGGTTTTCCTCTGTTTGAATTCCAGGAGAAAAATTACTAAGCAGTGACTCATCCGATGGATCACGAAGGCAGAAAAGGGGACCAAGGGTTACACATGAATCTTTGACTAGCTATTCTGGTCAATAACAAACTAATTGGAAAAGTCAGAGACATAGTCCATGATTTATGAAGAAGCTATGTTTAAGAGAAAAAGAATCCTGAGTTTCCGATAGGATTTTGATTTAAATCCAAAGAACGCACAAGTGGTTAGGAAAAGGAGGCAGGTACTTACTCTTTTGTCTGCAAGAGATATCTCTTGGGCTAGTTCAAGTGCATTGATTTTTTTAATCAATTTTTGCAAAGCCTGTTTAAGTTTTTGCTTTAACTACTGAAAGAGGTAAGTACTGTGAGAAAAAGGTGCTACAGTATTAGAAAGAGGATCAGCAGAGATTGTAGGTTGCAAAGCAACTGAATGAAAAGATGTCATTGCTGTGAAGGTGTAAAACTGCCTGTTCTGGGCTGTGTTCTGCCCATGAGGATAGATTCTAAATCTGAAACATTCTCACATGAGGTAGTCACCACAATTATTTTCAGTTACTGTTTTTATCAAGTATAATGGACTCACTGCATGCACACAGTGGATTGCCCTGGACTTCTGTAGGATCCTAAAAATAAGGTTATCATCACGCACACTTAATGTCAGGCAGTTCAATTATTTCTTAGTGATTCTATTAACTGCTGTTCTTGAATCACTTCTCTTATAATAAGCATTTTAATAACAATAAACTTTCTGATAATAAGCATTTTCATTCTGAACTTTACCTACAATCATAGAATACCCAGAAAATGAGTGACCGGTTCAGTCTTTCTTTCTTCATTGTTTATCTACATTTGCTTATGCTGATCGTCCTTTGGAAAGAATTATCTCTCCAAAATAATTTACATTTACCTAAACTGGAACAAAGAAGCCTGATAAAAATACGGCCTGCCAAAATCCAGCTTGAACTTAGACTTGCTGCTCAGATCTGCTTCCTTCCCTCCCCTCACCCAACAATACTTTCTGTCTCTAATTCAAATATTTTCAGTTCCATTTAATGTTCCCTTTCTCAACACCTCACTTCCTCATTAACACACAGAACAATGTATGGTTTCAAATGTTTGCCCTGTGGTCATCCACAAAACTCACATAAGCAACGCCAGAGCTAACTGACGGTCTCCAAGGCTTTGGTTGTCTGAGACTTGGACCACGTGGATTCAATTTTCTGAATTTTCACAGGCTTTTCTTTCTTGGCAAAGTTCAAACCACCTTAGTGTTACTGCATTCCCTGCAAGTTTCTCAGCTCTCCAGACGTATTTTGTTTACACCATTTAAAATTAGTCTCTTACTAACCGTGACACCCACCTCAAAGTATTCAGTTTAGTTATTTTTGGATCAATAAAAACAGATCTACTGGAAGTGAGACATACTAAACCAGAAAAGTTTATAAAGATGATGTAGACCACTCTTCTTGTTGTGAGGACGGTATCTCCTGCAGACCCCCTGGACACGAGGCCCATGCAGTACTGAAACAGGATCTGAACTGCACTGAATCTATATTCAGACTTACACTATATCCAGCTGCAGCACGGGGACATTCAGTTCATTTGCTTTAAACCAAAGTTCTGTTCTTCAAGTTCAGGGACTGCCATAGCATTGATGTGATCCTTCTTATGTTCTAGTGCAACCCGCAGGTGGTATGTAAACGGTGGTATCTATGTATAATCTGAAAGAACCATTTTTAGAGCTCTCCCCGGCCACCGTTCCCTTTTTTCCTTCCCTTTCCCAGCCCGGGTGCCAGCAGCACGGAGGGCACCGAGGCTCCACAGCCTCACACCTCGGAAGCCTTTTGCAGAGGAGGAAAGACGGGCGATGGTCCTACAAGCACAGGATGTGGGACATCCATCCCGTGGGAACTCCCTGAAAGTCTGCTTCATATGAGGAACACTAGATGGCACACAACTACCGCTGTATTACTTCTTTTTTGGTTCAGAAACTAAAAATTGGTTTCAAAGCATCAGCCTGGAATGTGACTAAAGGACTGAGGGCAAAACATGAATCTAAGTATGCTATAAAAACCCACTGGGAAGATAACCTTTCCAATAAAACCTCACCCCGCTTCCTCCATCAGAATTATTTTTCTATTTATAACTCTGCCTAACTTGGCAGCTTCAGAAAGTAAACACAGATTTTATTTAGAGGCTTGTTGAGAAGCAAAGGAATACTGTCATTTCAGTACAATATAAAATAACAGAGTGACATGCAAAGTAAAGCCCACTTGGCTCAGCACCCTCTACAATTCAAAAGACAACTGCTGGGACAACATTCAAGTGATATAATAATCGATCACATGGATTCTGTCAAAGGATCTGTGCTTCACTTTGTAAGTAAAATCGAGTACTCACTTCCACTCTTTATGTACCAATAAGTATTTTTTCCTTGTCCTAAGAGACCTGAAAGCCCAGGGAAACATACATTTTGCTATTCCAGCTTCTTATTCTTTATTGTATCAGCGCTTAGCATGGGTCTGTTTTATTTCTGGGGGGAAAAAACCACCCAATTAACATTATTTTGGTCAAAAGAATCCTTTACATTCCGTTGTTCATAAAAACACAGCCTATAACAAGTAAAAGCATTTACAGGACTCTTCACACTTCATTTCCAAAACACAGTTTTGGAAAATATCAGTTCCTGGTGCCACTTCACAGATTCATCCCATCAGCATGAAGTGCTGCAGCTTCTGCGTGTGGGTGAGGTTATGATTTAACTGAAAAGATGTGGACTTTCAACTTCCTGCAAACTACTAGTAATTGGCTCGGCTTCTTTGGAAAACAGAACTATGTCCATGATTACCTGATAGAGGTCCAATCCTAAACTCACCTAAGCAGGAAGCTGTAAACACCAATTTACTGGCAAAAGGGTGTAAACCCTTCCTTGCGTCTATTAATAAAAACTGGCAGATGTAGGGGTGGGGATTCCCCTCCTCTTCAGAAGTGGGCTAGGAAGAGACCCAGTGGCCCCCTAGGAGGGGAATCTTCTGCGAAAGCAACCTCAAGCTGTAGTCAAGATCGGTATAAAGCACCCACCAGGTTGAGAGATGAATCATCCAGTGAGAAAGGGCCTTCAGTGGTAACCAGAGTCCCTGGCAGAGATGAGTGTTGAGTTGGGTTTTTTTAACTTTCATTTCCATTCATGTATTTTTGCATGATTTGCATTTCATGTTACCTGTTTTCAACTGTGCAAATAAGTAGTTTTATTTGTTTTTAACTTACTCTGGTTTGTGTCAAGAATAACTTCTGAGTAACTGGCTGAACCTTACAGTATTCCAGTCCTCCAGGATGGTAATCTTAAAAAACCCAGGGTCCTGGACATCTCTCCCCTGCTCCTCCTCTTTGCCTAGTATAATAAGGCATGTTTCCACATAGTTGCAGGGACCAGTCCAAGATGGAAAAGCAGATGCTTGGGAGAAGAATTTATGCCTGCAAGTATCATTAACGTAGAAAGTTCTCCAGCACTAGCTAAAAAAGAGGGGGAGGGAGCACAGAAAAATTCATGGGATTTTTAAAGGACATGTAATAGTAATTATTAATGTCTTATTTTGCAGTTTCAAATTAAACTCCTTTCCTACCAAACATTCCTGCCAGTTTGAGTTAACTACTATCTGTTTCAAGGATGTCATGGTAAGAAAACTGATGAAAAATTTTTAGTACTACGTAAATCCATATTCTGGTTTACAGGAAATACACTTCCAAAACTACTATCGCAAAGTTGTGAGTGTGTGTTGACAATTTGCTGTAACAGCTGCCTATAATTAAGGGATGGAAAGGAGCTAAGTATATGTAAACAGTTGTCTCATTTTTTGTAAAGAGTCATAAATTTTTATGTTACTTGGACATGTAGTTGCTAATTCTATGCTTGTTGCTTGAAATGAATGGCATTTTTATTGGATTTGTTATTTATCCAGAAGATTTTGTGCAAGATATTAGCTAAAGTTAAGCCGTCTACATATCCACTTCTTCTGTATTCCTTTCACCTCCATACCATGCTACAAATTCATCTCATAAAATCCTCAGTTCTTCAGAAACAGATTTTTAACAGCATCACGTGGGAACATAATATCAGCAAATGGATGAAGAGCGATTGCAAGCTTCCTAGCAGTATGGGAGCAACCGAACACACCTGTCCCAAGTACAAGGACGGAGAGTGAGAAGCAACCTCAGGGGCCAGGATCCTGTGCTTGGGACCAGCTGAATGCCAATCCAGCTCTTCCACCCTCAGAGCTACACTAGTCCCTCCATATGAGGTTGGCCTCTTCCACTTGTACTGGACTGATGGGAAATAAATGAAATAACAAAGAACGTTTCCTTTACAAAGGCATTGAGGTCTCAGCGTCAGATGCCTACCAGCCTGTCTGAAAATGCCCTTGGGGTCCACCTGCATCTTTAACATATACACACCTAAACACTTTTCACTAACATTCTATGGTAATTCTTGAAAATTGGTCCTAGGACCTTAGTAACATATGTTTTAATAAAACTACACAGAAATTAAATGTTAATATTTTTACTAACATTTTCTCTAAACATGTCTATTATTCTACTTTATATTTTTTTCTATCTATCATCTACTGCACAAGAAAAAGTGGAAAACGTGACTTGGTCACAGTCCAGAGGAAACAAGAGCAGATTGGAAACAGGAGCGGTATGATCTAGGCTGTAAACTGGCAACGGGCTTCAGGCTGTAAATGGCAAACACTAAAAGAACATGCGAGGGCTGGGGTGGATTCCCCATCAGTTGAGGCTTTCAAGCGAAGAGTGAAAAGCTCTCTGAAAGATAACGCTTTATTCAAACAGGCATTTATGCAAGGCTTGCGTTATGCAGGAGATAAACTAGATGATCTCAAGGATCCCTTATGGCTTTACAGTCCATGAATAAAGAGCCTCTTTCACTGTAACAGACTCAGTATTTCAGCTACTTTGGACCCAACTTGGTGTTAGAGACTGCTACAAAGCAGGAATTGTGTCAGATGCTTCCAATGCTGTGAAGGCCCCTGCAGAACACAATGGGGGACAAGTGTGTGAAAGAAGTTCTTTCAGTGCCCCATCAGGTCAGTTGTTTGAGCACAAAGCAGCGCTGAGTAAAGAATTACAGGATCTTTGTTCTATTCTCACATTATGAATCCCTTTCACTGGTGGACCCATTAAATGTGATATTATGGCTGCACAAACACAAAGTCTTCCAAGATTGGTGAGAGGTATACAGGTCTTCAGTTCTGCCATTTCATGTCATCATTACTGTTTACAGGAAAAAGGGGGAATTCAGAACAGAGTTGAACTTGGTTTACAAGAGAATCTTTCAGGCTCAAAAGTTGAGCAGAAAAGCGATTTGGTTTTCAAAGAGTAAAAGAGAAATACTGACAGGTTGTCTGCTGAGCTAACAGGTATTAGTGCCTAGACAATAGAAGAGCTGGGTTATAAAAAAAGATCACATCCAACAAATGAAGACACTGTGTTTCTTACTATAAAAATGAAAACAATTTCATAGATGTAATCTGCAACAACTTGGTTTTAGGAAACGCTTGTAATAGTAACTATGGTATCTTAAATGGTGAATGCAAGTTGGCTTGAAGAAACCCCAGGTATGTCTTGACTGTACCTTCTGCAGTATTTTTGGTTAATATGCGGATATGCGTAAACTACCTCTTCCCCATCTACTTCAGATATTACAAGGAACAGAACCATGACACCACAGAGCTCAACTCCAGCTAACCACAGAGCCTTCCTAGGCGTGTACTGCAAACCATTCAAGTTTCATTTGGCCACCTCTATAGAGCTATCAGTAACCAAGATAATTTCCATTTCAAACCAGCTCAGATCATTTTCCATTTAACAATGGTTTACAGCAGTCACTGAAACACAGACATACTCAGAGCGGCTGGGGATGAAATACAAAATAATTCTGAACAAAATAATTCTGAGCTGGAAGAGAGAAGAGTACACGTCCAACAGGAAAACTGTTATAAGTCTTATTTAAAATACTTATTAAAGATTTAGAAGAGGGATAAACAGTATATTTTGAAATTAAAATTATACTAATTTAGAATGGGTTGCATATCTACAGCTCACATAAATCACCAGTTATTTCTGGAATGCAAAAAATATCTCAAGCAGAAATATTTGCTCTCACAATCCATTCTCAAAACCCAAATTCTTGTCTTGTTTACTGGAGTAAACTTCAGTTCAAAGGTTACTGCTTGATGTCCTTCAAAAATAAGCACATTAGATATGTCCTTCTTGGTGTAGCTTAGCTTTATGGGTGTTTATGTTTCTCCTGTGCTTTAGCATTAGGGATAAAGGCCAAAGTCCTCAGTTCAGCAAGGCAAAAGCTATGGAGAAGCAGAAAACAAATGGTCCCAGTTCAGGCTCGATTTTAAGCATGCACATTCTTTCTTTACCACATTTTTTCCCCTCTTGCTGACAGTGCCACACCATTTCATGAGTAAGAGTTTCCTCTTTGTTACTGCACCCTCATTTCCTGCTGCTTCCATCCTATAAGCCTCCTTCAGGATTTTCAAAGTATTTTTCCACTCAGGCTGGGAGAATGTATTGAAATGAACCGATGGTGGGGGAGACGATGTGGAAGAAGAAATAGAAAAGGAAGTAAGAGAGAAAGATATGAGAAGGTATGGAAATAGAAAGGGCAGGTATGAATGAAATTAAGAAAATGGGAAGAAAGGACATGAATAAACAAAAGAATGAGCAGTGGCAAACAGCAAAGTAGAAGCAAAAGAGAGGCTCTACTGCTTCCCGTCAAAAACCAAAAAAACCAAACCACTCTAATATCCATTATTAGTAAGAAAATTGAAAGAGGTAGTTTCTCCAGTATCTATCTGCACTGGTAGTGTCATACGATGCAGATAAATCCTCCAAAACCTGATGCTACGTTGGCAGCTAAACAAGAAAAACTCTCCCCCTGCATGCAACGGTTCTAAGTGGATTTAATGAGTAACTAAGCAGTACAGCTGTGAGCCCAGGTCTTAAGAAAGCCTCATACTATACAATTTCACATCCTAAAAATAGATAACTACATAGTGTACATTTCTGATCCCTCAATGAAAAATGGAACGGTTACCTGTACCACAATTCATGTAAGACAGTTTTAGAAAGCAGGACAGAGATCTTTACTGATCTCACATCTTCATCTCAACAGTGCAGACTTCATACAGCTTCAAGTACGTTCCCTGAATAAGTTATGGAGTTGAGATATTCCAGTTACATTTTTTAAAAATAGAAAACCCAGACTTTCTGTACATGAGAAAAGTAAATGTCCAAAACTAAAATAATGTGCCCCCAAGCGGTTTACTGTACAGCTTCTGTGCGCAACTCCCATAACAAGACAGCAAACATGGGTTTGGGGCTTGTTTTGCACTGTCCTGTAATCATCCCGTTTGAGAAGGCTTCTCATTTTCCTAGAAAGGGACTAGGAGGCCAAGCCACGAACATGTTCAAGAGTCAACCCTTTTCAGGCAAGTTACTCAGATGAAAGGGAAGGGCAGTTTCTCCTCTACTCACAGATCAGGTTAGTCAGGCGGACAAGTCCATTCTAGTAGCACATAAGGATGTCTGAACATGCACTAGCAACCTGTGTACTAAATTCTGGGCTGGTAAGCACTCTTCAAAACAGCACCGTGCCTCTCTCTTTCACCATTGTTTAAAGAAAAGTGCAAAGTAATATCTGCCACTTTTTAGAAGAGGACAAAGGCATCGACTGGCATAGTTGAAGCTGATGGGTGTTTTTTGTCAGCAATTAAGCCTCCCAGAGCTCCTTCACCATGTGCTGTGCTACCTACACGCTTGCTCAGTGGATACAAGCTGAAGCTGGCTCTCTTCACGTGGGCCGTATTCTGCAGCCAGATCTGCAGCTCTGCAGAGCCCTCCAGGCTCTGGATTTCCACCGCACTCTGCCTCCAGGGTCCATTCCTGCAGATACAGCTGCAGGATCAGAGCCTTAGGCTGTAATTCTCTCAGGGCATGGATGGTGTTTTCCTTTTAGTCTTTTTTTCTGTCCGTAGACTGCCATCACATAAATGACACCAATAACAAATTTGTTCCTTCCTAGAGGATTTCAGCCATGACTCTTGGGTCATCTTTTCCATCCTTCTACTGCACACTTCCATCCTGAGTATTCCAGAGGACTCTGTAAATGATGAGGCATAAGGGTTTTATTTCTGGAGTTTCTTCTACAAAGCAGTAAACCTGGGAATTTTTTTCCTTGTACTTGTCCAAAAATACATTTTTGCTCTATTGTAGTTATTCTTGATTCTCGTATAAGCTCTTGGATACTCCTAGAAAATTCCTCTCCCTCCTTGATGTCAGTGCCTTTGAATACTTGTAGGCATTAATCCCCCTCCTCAATTTTCTAGACAAATTCTGCATATTTTGACTGTTTAATTTTCTT
The DNA here is from genome assembly GCF_000708025.1 of Charadrius vociferus. Classification (NCBI taxonomy): domain Eukaryota; kingdom Metazoa; phylum Chordata; class Aves; order Charadriiformes; family Charadriidae; genus Charadrius; species Charadrius vociferus. The sequence continues at coordinate 4,003,233 of NW_009646945.1, forward strand.
ATGTAGTTTGTAACAAAAACTCAGCAGAGGGATAGAAATCTCTTCAGAAAATTAAGTGCTTACAAATTTTACAAAAACAGGCAGAGGAGGGAAATCTGTCAAATCTCCTCACAGAGGCAAAGGCTGCAAGATCAGCTGATGTCCTGGTAGGCAGCAGAAAACGTATCTGGAAGCAAATTTACAGGAAGAGGGAATATATTATTGCTCGAGAGCAGAAGAAGCTTCAGCAAGGCTTTGTCCTTGTACAGCCAAAAATGCAAGAATGATTAGACCACAGCCACTTAATCTATCGCTGTGTCTTCAGCAATGATCAATAGCCTCAGGAAGAACCGGGGCAAACAGACACTGCCACTTCCCCAGAAGTCTCGTTCCAGAGCTGTGTGGCCCAGGGTCACAGTTCCTGCTCCTACTGCTGTCAGGGAAAGGATGCTGGCAAGCTCCAGTGAGCTGATAGCTGCATCACAATTTTTATGAAGGGACAGAAAAGCAAAACTCTGCTTACAAGCTCTATTAAAACTGTTACTTAAACTAAAATTAGCCCAAAGTCACACTAAAAGATAATCTCTCCAATCTCTGTGTTTAGTGCCATAGTAAAAGCAAAGGAATTTAAGCTGAAGCTAATTACATGATTACTTCTGCAAACAAGTTTTGTCAAAAATAAATCTGCATTGCTGAACGTGAAATTATCTGTCTGGAATAGCTTTTAATTGGCAGGAGGCCTTTGACAAAGCCAGGGTTTCCGAGGAAGCCTGGCGAATGTGGGCTGGACAACACCAGAGGCAGCAGAGCTTTACAGCCCTCTCGTCAGGTACAGCTCTGAGCTGAGAGATGGGCAGGTCCAGCAACTTCTGGCTCACCAAAATGTTTTCAGACTAAGCTGGAAAAAAAAAAATGTTGGGTTTTTTATTTAATAGATGTGCTGCAAATGGAAAGTCTTCTTTTTAACCAGTTGCAGCAAACTCAGTTGACGCTATCTCAGTCCAGTGACGAAGACGAATACTAGAGTTTCAGGTCTGTTAGCACTACTTCAATTTTCAGAAAACTATGGGAAGAACATTCTTCCTTTCTTCATGCCCAAGAAAACAAGAGACAGGAGGAGAGCCTACTGCCAGCCATGCCTTTTCCCTACTCTCCAGTAGAGGATTAGTGTCTCTATATACTTACTAAATGTAGGTATTTTTAATTCTCTTTAAAAAGCTGCTACCTCTTTTTTTCTAATTATTTGTGTGTGAAGAATTCTGACTTGTTTTAATGAAATCCAATTTTGAAACTATTTTGGCAAGATTTTGTGGAAAAAAAAAAATCATAGCATAACTGCTCACTTAACAGTGTTAAAATGAGACAATCCCACATGAAGCAATGCTGCCCTGCCTTGCAGAATTATTACCCAGAAGAAAAGCACACCACACCTATTGTGCAGTTTCTATCTTCAGAAGCCTCTGCCAGGACCTTTAGGGTGCTGTTTTCTTTCACTGCCTGTACAAGTGAGTAACACAAAAAATAAGAAATTAGTTATGTATTTTAAAATAGAAACATAAAACAAAATACAAAAAATAGTCATTTAAGGTATTAGGAAAAAAAAGTCAGTTTTGTCATGTGAAATATAATTGTTCTCTACTCTCTGTATTTTCCATTTTTGTTCTTTATACCACTATTATATTAAAAATATACTCTGGCGAAGATACCAAACCTTGCAGGGAACTCTAGATTTAGAAGCTCAGAAGAAAATGAGCCCAGCATTTGCAAAAACAGCTGCTCAGGATATCTTGCAAAACCAAAACCATGCACGATTTCAACTAATTTCCCTTTTCAGTATTGCAATTCAAGTCAGGCCAAAGGACTCCAGACTATATGGGTTTACCCACCTACTACAACCAAACTGGCGATTTCTGATAGTCATCCATTATGGTTAAAGTTCATGGACTTGTAAAGGACCTAAAAAAAAAATCCTCTGCACAGTAGAAATGTGAAGGGAAAGACTTGGAATTCTGTCAGGGAGGAAACCGCTGGATTTACACTTTAATAGATCCAGTGGTTACAATAGAGATGTGGATGAGGACAACAGCTGGAAACAGAGCTGACACCCCCTCAGTTTCCATGGAGTTTCCACCAAACCCTATTATTTATTCAGAAGCTATTTTCCAGGAAAACAGCCAGCCAGCCTGCAAAAGAGTTTTCAAGAAAATATTTTTCAAAGGATGGTGGAACAGAATAAGCAGTCCACAGACATCAGGTAGCTAGGGGTACCCAATTTGTGCGTTTGGATAATTTCAAGATGATGGTAGTCCACGAAAAAGCAGTGTCCATGCAATATTTCTACACTATTCTCTCAACTTTTAGCCCAGTTTAATATGGAAACATGAAAGATTTTTCATCCCACCACTAGAAACAGGTGTGTACATGTGCCCCATTGTGTTTGGACCCCTCAGTGGATTTCCAGCAAATGCAGAAAGAGATGAGACATGAATATTTTTGGTTGCCTGAGGAATACTTTTTACAGAAGAATGTATCATGAACTACCAAATAGCTTTTTTTTTTTTTTTTGCTTTTTGAGGGATGCCTTTCTTCTTTCTCTGCCCTCAGATCTACTCAGGTGGATTTTTAGTTACAACTGCTTCTGTCCGGTGCTTTGAAAGCCTTGTCCAAAGCCAGAGGTTGAACAGGGAAAGGGCAGCATGAGAGCAGACATTCAGGAGACACGAGATTTGGCCAGCAGCACCACTAGCCAAAAAGACGGTGGTAACTGAGCAGCTGGGAAAGCACTCTAGCAAAGGCATGATGCTGCGGGCAGCCTGGGATGAGGGTTTATGTGGAGGCTGACCTGTGATGGGGAGAGATTTGGGTGGGGGAGATACGGGGCACTAGGAGGAGAAAAAAGGTTGTTGAAACAAAAAGCCTTGGCAGTCATTATGGGACATTTCCTCGAACCAGGGGGCTAATATGAGGAAAATGGCGTAAGCACAGGACTTCTGCGCTATGCTGGCAGCACATCATCCTTCATGCTGTCAGAAATAGGGTCCTGCAACCATAAATATAGCAGTCTGCATGCTGCTGCCCAAAGACCCCATGGGAGAAGGGAAGAACAATTTAGTTGCTCAATATAGGCTGATATCAAATTGAAATGTTACCATAGCTCATTTAAAAAGCAAGGAAACCATGAGGATACAAACACTCAGCAGAACAGCCTTCACTAGTTTCTCATGAACTCACGTTCTCACTAAGGCTCACTAAGGTTCATGTTTCCTCTAGAAAAATCATGAGTAGTGGTGGCATCTGAGGGCCGTAAGGTAGTAGTTAGAGACATCTCTCTAAAATTCAGTGTGACAAATCTTACTTATTTCTAGAACTAATAGGAACACCAGTGGGGTATGAAACACGGGAAGTTAAATGCTGATATGAGACATGTCACTCTTCTTGAAGGTTGTTGTAACAACACTGCTAAAGAAATGAAAAGGAGAACTATTTTTGTCCTGAATTTAGCCCATAAGGTTTAGCCTATAAAGTTTTAAGTAATCATTAAATAGCTACTTCATTTAGACAAGTTATTTAAATGTTCTGGATTAAAAAAAAAAATATATATATATAGACAGTTACCACTCTGATACAGTTTAAAAAAGAGAAGCTTTTAAAATGAAAAAGATAAACTCATTGCTTCCTAGAAGAGGATGAGAGCCAAAAACTCGAAAATCTTTCTAAATCATATACCTAAACACACACACACGTTTCTATATGCATATATGTATATGTACAGACATAAACAGATCAAGGTTTAGATTCCATTCACACAATAATTAATCCACCTCTTTTCTCTCACTTCAAGAAATGTAAAACCAGAAAATTTTGTCTTTTATTTCGCAGTACCGGAAAGAAAGGAAGCTGACACAGAGCGACATCTAAAATTTAAGGAGCCAGATGCAGGAATTCACATTCCTTCCTCAGCCAGGAAAGCGCTCTGTGCCATTGGGGGGACACTCTATCACTGGATATAAGCTTGGGATATTAAACTTTAAATACCACACGCTGTTAGAAGCCAGTCAATGGACTCCTACATGAAATTAACTGCATATTGTGTAGTGTGGTGGATGAGACCTCCTAGCAGATCATTTAATACAACGGTCTTGGGATTTCCTTTTAGACATAAATCAGGCGTCTAAGCGCTATCTTGTTTCTTGCACCAGTCTATCCATCATACTTCCTCCTCCAGTGATCAAAAGACTAAATCAAATTTCAGAGTACTGCAGAGTCAAACTGTCTCGAGTGCCAAAAATATGCAATTATTTCATAATTGAGCATTTTTTTACTTGGTGATTCAATAATTTCTGCGAAAAGAGAAAACGATAAAAAAGATCTAGTGGGGGGAAAAAAAAAAAAACAACGTTAAAATAGCTCATTTTTTCTGTATTCCAGGAAAAAACTTATTTCCAGAAATACCACAGTGCTCTTAAGGTAGCAAGTCCAGCAAGAAAAAGAGAGTAAGGTGATACAACAAGCTCGGTAAATGGATTTATCAGTGCTGTGTCATTTGGTTGTACTCCAACAACTGAATCAGAGCAAAGGACAAATCTTCTGTTGCAGGTGAAGCGTCACAGGGAAGTCTGGACCTTTTCCCACAGGTGAATCAAGTTCCTGTTTGCATTTAGAAGTCAAGGCTGTTCCTAAGAGTATGACTGATATGAAAATGTCCTAACAAGAATGACAACCCTCATTTTCACTTCAATCTTGTCCTTTCCCAACAAAAAATAAAAAAAAAAACTGCACACAAACAATACACTACTTGTATTCAGTTTATCTCCACTGAAAGGACAAGGTGTAACAGGTTAAATAGTTACAGAAACACTCAAGGGCTGCCTGGTATAAAATTAAATTTTAAATAAGGAAGAATAAACAAGTCACTTGAAAGCCTTAAACATTTTGTATAAATAACCTGTGATGCTATCCAGAATCAGCTGAGCGGTAGGCATCGTCTGCCCCAACCATGAGTCAGCTTGAGTCAGTTCAGTGTACTTTTATGGTACTATCATAGTCACAAAATATAACTCTCGGCAGCACAAAAGAAGTCTCTGAAATGTGGAACAAGTATTTGGTGGGAAGGCATTCTCTCCTAGAAGCTGGCAACGAAATTAGTGGAATAAATAAAATGCCAGCATACTTAACATTTCTGTCTCTTTATTTTTAGCCCAAACAGCGGACTGAAATCGAGGCACAAAATGAAAGGCAAATCACGTGCTCTTAAGGCCAAACAATTTGAAACTCTTTGTGAACTGTTCCTTCTGCACAGCAATTCTCCGGCTGTGCAAAGACTCACTCTGACAATATGGATTCAGTAAACAGGGAATGCTTCCAGCTGTTTGTGTCCCTCCCACTCCCAGTATGCATAACATCCTGGCTGGTAGAAGTTATATTTGCATTTAAACATGATAAGACTGATTTATATTAGAGGAATGTTTCTGATCAATCATGCATGCTGAATAGCCAATGACTAAGTGGAAATGCTTCACAGAGAGCACTGCCAAATAAGAACTGAGTAAGAAGTTTATAAAACTTCAGGACGTGGCCAACAGTCTCTAATTTACTCAGCAGACTGCCTGCAGCTTCCTGTAACCACTTAAACTGGGCACATGCACACTTCTTCCAGTACTTAGAAGAGTCCCAATATTCATAATTACGGAGCACAAAAGGTAGGGAGGGTTCGTCGCATTTAACTTTGCCAATGAAAAGTTAGCTGCCAAGTATAAACTGATTATTATAGTCAACGGAGAAAGATACGAGACTTTTCAGGCACTTATCTTAAGGCAGCATGAATCACTCTGTCCACTGACTACGGTATCAGCCTAGAAACTAATTAGCTGCCTCTGGGTGAGACATATCCCACTGAAAGTCTGGGGCTGTCTGCTTGTATGACGGATCATCGGCTGATGTTCTTTGTCAAACTGTCAATAGCAATAGGTCCGGTGGAGCTACAGAACCCAGCAGAGGCAAGATCTGCTCCTAGCTCTTTGCCAAGTTTACAACCCAGTGGCCTGTGTACAACCGATCTGCTCTTGAGGACTCCTTGCAGAATAGTTTTACAATGCACAAATAAATATTTACACCAGTAAAACAGTTCTCCTTTGATATTTAAAAAATAATAAAAGAAAGTGATTGAATTTAAAATAAAATGTTAGTCTTTTAGGATGAAAGCTTAAAAGGAGGGTTCTTTTGGAAAAAAAAAGCTTCATTGTTTTTAAAAGACCTGCGTTGCCAGTAATGTCAAAAGAAGTTAAGTTCTCAAAATGGATATGTTTCAAAGCTAGTTTAATATTTACTATTAATCATAGTTTTTAAACTTACCATGTTGGAGCTGCTTAGACAATGAAATGACACAAGCCAATTTTCATTTAGGGTTCACATGTTACCTCAGTGCTATGGGATCTGACAGAATCATTTAAATTTAATAGTATCTTCTTTTCCTTTTACAGCTTTTCACAATGTTACAATTGCAATATTTTATTTTAAGGTACTAGGAAATTGATTCATGTCACCTCAGCAATGTCCCTGTAAACCCACAAAACTAATGTGTAAGTATTACTGCCTTCAGTCGAGGCCAAATTTCTGTTTATAACTCCCTTTTATCTATTACACAGCTTTGTTATATTTATGTGTCAGGCTGAAGGCATCTAAGAAAATAATCTTCCTGAAGTTGTATGTTGTACTTTGGAAAGCAAAAATGGACCTGCGCCTTCCAATAGTGTAAAACTAAAATACAAAAAAAAAAAAAGGTAAAATAAATCCTGCAGCCTCTCATCCTTGGGGCAATATTTTGATGTTCAGCACTCAGCTGGCCTTTGAGCCGTTAGAGGCATCCATGGTCTTTCTTATGACAGTTTAGTAAATCCGGCTACTTTGTGAAACTGGGCTACCTCAGTTCACATGTATTTGATTGAAACTTACTCACATTTGACATTTTCCAAAGCTTTGTCTAGACCAAGCACACTGCAGTCTGGAAAAGCAGCAGATGGGCAGGGTTTTCTTGGAACTGGCTGGTCCATCCTCAGAGGACGTGTGACACAAGTGCCCTTAAAATTCGTTTTTCCTGAATGGCAACAGATCGGCGCAGCTTGAACGTGTAAGCATGAAGGCATAAGTGTGGCTGGCGAGAGGGAGAGCTCAGAGTCCACCCCGTGGGCCAGAACGAGGGGACTATTTGAAGCAGGTGAGGAAATCTGGAGGGTCACAGATGAAAACAGGGAGGAAGAAAAGGAAAGACAGGGGAAGATGGATCATACGGGGAACAAGCTTTTCTGTGATATTTGTACTAGCTGAGCAAAGAGAATTAAGATTCACATTTACTAGTTTGAAGACAGTTTAATTTTAGCTAAACCTCAGCCACAGCAGAAATGCCACATATTCAAGTATGTGGTTACAGAAAATACCACAGATCCTGAATAAGCTGTGAGGCAAAAGGCTGAAAGCCAAACACCGTTCCACCACCTGAGCAATGGGACATCCAGCATGGCCTACGTGTGCATTATCCTCACAGTAACTTTTAAATACTTTTTTAACATGAACTAGACTGATAAATTCACCTCCTGGTAATATTCTCCCTCATTCTTTTTGAGCTTTTCTAAGAATTGTTTGTGAATCTTTCCATTATATGTTAGTTCATAAACAACTATCTTCTCACTTCCATTCCTTGCTGCTTCATCACACCCAGACGAAAGCAGAATGGAACTTTGTGTTTGTAACAGTTGTAATGTCAGCTGTGGCCAGAACATCCTACCGCCAAGGATACTAGCACACTACAATACTCCCTACTGTAGTTTCACACCTAGGATTTAATTAATGCTGTATTTCATTTAAAAGCCTGCACCCGCAGACTGAGAAACTGAATTCTTCTCTTTATGAGTCCTGTCAGTTATACCATTCACTGTTGCAAAATATTGCAGCTGCTGGCAGAGTCACAGAGAAGGGAAGAAAAGCCGGGTGAATAGCACAACAGAAAGTCAGAATTGCTTTGTATTAGACGCTGCTTAGATGACAAGGTAGCGGGATAAATCAATACTCAGGCAAAACTGCTATTAACGTCCAGATGTAACCTCTTAAGAACAAGAAAATTTATGACGCTTTTGCTAGAAAGAGGACAATATATGGAGTTTGTTGAGAGTGTGCAAGTGAGAGATTTTGGCTGTAAATCACTGGCATCTTCATATGAACATCATTGCTGCCAAAGCGTTTTAGATAAAAGTCTAGCAAATAAAAAAATGAGCCAGTAAAAGAAATTATTTGAAGAAATACAATAATGAGAATAAGTTTGGGGGTGTAGAAATGGGGAAGGTAAATAAGGGGTTCCAGAACAATCTCAGTATAGGACTCTGTCTTCTACTTGACAGAAATAGTATTATAAAAACATTATGTTCTGCCTTTTTTGCCATTGTTTTCTATTAGAACAGCCAAGCACCTTATACAATAGTGATTGTATTTGCTCAAATCTCTTTTCCCAGAGGCAGCATTTCTATTTATTTCCTTCAGACTTTATTTGTTCTGTTTCTTGCCTTCTGGTCTTGCTTTAAATCTTCTGTTTTCCATGTAGCTCCTCTTTCCCCTATATACCAGTGAACGTAAAACCTGTCCTTACTCCTGCTCTCATGACACAAATATTCTCACTGCTGGTAGGCTGTTCCCTTCTCCTACTTTTTCTGCAGCAGCTGATAATAAAATCATCCTCTCTCATTCCTATCCCTGCTCTCCTCTACAAAAGTCTAAATTTCAGTAATTGCATGCAGCAATAACTACTGCATTTAGCTTAACATGTTGCAGGATGTCCCTCACGGCAGTATTGAGGCAGAAGAATTCTGCAAAGGAAGACTCTCACAACCCTTCTTGCACACTTCGTTGCAGGCAGTGGAATTCCTTTTTTCCCCAAATGAGCATGAGTTGCTTCTCCAAGCAGTGGGAATCCCCTGAGGAGGAGGGAATGGAATATGTAGGCACGTGATCTCAGAGCCTCACAGAATAAAAGCAGCACATGGTAAGAATTAACTAATTGCTGAATCTCAGAAAGTTATTGTACAGTCAAAATTATCATCCTTTGGGGATATTTCTAATCTCCCATAGGCAACTTTTCTTGGGTAATGAAACACTAAAATATCTTCAAGACTGAAGTTTTTAAATCAAGTTCTCTGGAAAACACGCTTTAGTTCAAGCAACATAATAAGGAGCTGCTGCAGAAGTTCTCTGCCCTGTGTTATCATGATCATAAGTGTTTCCTTTGAACATAAACCTCAAAGACTTCATTCTCCTCACTTAACTCCTGCTCCCTTCCTTATTTTGGAACACAGGAGGAACCTGTGCTTTGTGCCTAAGGATGACAAAGGATTCCTGCCTTGCTTACTGAGAGTCAAAGTATCTTATAGAATTTCTGCATAAATCAATGATCTTCACAATAATACAGGAGTCCCGCAAAACAGCTTTGGAAGAAATATATCCATGTGATAAACCAGAAGGAATGTGTATGCTAATGGCAGCAGGGAAAACATGGGACTGTAACAGCAATAGCTTAGCTTATCCAAACATATTCACAAAAAGAGGAGAGGGCAGCTTTGCAGGTGAAGTAAATGCAGGAAAAGAGTCAGAGGAAGACAGCAGGACCACGAAGCATGGTGCAGCTGTAACGAAATCTGCCCTTCAGCCTCTCTACCCTAACAGCCTGCTCCATGCCCGCACGGTGGATGGCATGGGCCGGTCCCACCAGAGGGGCCATGTGCTCTGGCTGACCTCTCCTTTCTTGCTTGCCTGACGGCCAAAAGGGAATAAGCTGCTTTCTAAACACTGGTGAGCTGAAGGAAGGGCTTGGTGGACTCTGACCTTTTTAGGCTCATGCTAAACACAGGACTGCTGAACAAGTAGAGATCTAAGCGTTGATCATAAACCAGGTGTTAATGTATCAGGCCGGCTATG
>NW_009646945.1:4013183-4016966 GCF_000708025.1 Charadrius vociferus
CAGGACATTCAGTGTCACACAGGTAGACAACCTTGGACAGCAAACCTTTGCCAAAAGACGACAATCTACCACAATCTTCCAGCTGGACGTATCTGTGACTCACTTCACTCCAGCCCTTGTTTGGGGCAGGAGAACCCCACTCCAATGTAAATGTACCACTCCATAATGGGCACATTGTCCATGGCTGACAAGCTGCCAGGTTTGCTCACTGTGTGCCCCCAGAGAAGTGCTCCTTATTGTTTGTAAGAAGAGGAGACAACCAGAGGCTGTTATCGAAGACAATTACCACAACCATTTAGCACCGTCACTTCCTCTACTGAGGATCTTCTAATAATACTTTCTGTATTAATCTTCTGTCCACATCTAACATCTCCTTCATCCTCCACACTGGAAAGCAGCTGACAAGCTGCCAGCAAGCCCTCAGCGCTCACTGTGCCCCTCAGCGACTGCACAGCCGCTGCTGGAATAAAACAGCTGCTGCAGCTGCTGTGGCTCTGCTCCCAGGCTGGGTCAGGAGAACCCGGAGGTCCTGTAGCCGGCGCAGCCCAGGTGGCCGCAGCCTGGTGGGGTCCCAGGAGACCTGCCTTCTGTTCCTGGCTCTGTTGATAACCTTGGGAAAATTACTTTGGCTTTCTGTTTTCTCTCCCACCCTTTATCTGTCTTTTGTATTTAGACTATGACTTTTCACCTTGCATTTATGATTTGGTTTTCTTTAGTTTGGAAAGACAAATTGGAGGTAGGGTAGGAGCATTTTGAAAAGGGAGGAGATGAAGAGGGGGAGAAACAGAAAGACTTTGCTCTCAGTAACAGTGTTTGTTGGGAAAGCAAAGCAGTACAGATAAATTAACACTCCCTGAGGCAGAGGAGGGTGAGATATCTATCACAGTATGAAGAAGTAAAGGGGAAAAGGCCTGTGGTATGGGGTGGTGAGATGACGAAGCTGCCCGGCGGAGTGCTGTGATGGGAGGCATTTGGAGGGTAATGCGCAAACCACAACACTCCTCACTGTGGCCCCAGATGCAAAGTATCTCCCGTTAAACCCTTTGCAAGCTTCAGGAGTGGAGGAGGAGATGGTGGGGAACAGGGTGACAGCCCCCGAGCTGCGTGGGCTTTAGCGACTCAGAGCTCAGTGCCTTGGTACCAACATACAGTGTCTGGGAAACTGCAGCCAAGGAAATACCCTGATAACTGGATAAGCTGCTGCAGCTTCTCCTACCAACTGGCCCCTGGTTCCCAGGAGTCAGATGATCCCCGAGGCACACACATGACCGCTCACCCCTGAGTTTACCAGCCAGGCACTGGGAGGGATGGCACCATGGCTGCCAGGCGCAGGGATGCTCACCCCAGCCCTCGAGCTGCAGCCAAGCACCCCCAATTTACACACACAACACTGGACACACCAAAACCTGGTTTGGGATTTCTGGGTGTTTCTGTAAAAGTTATAATAAAACCCGTATCTGCAAGGCAAGCTGCAGCTACAGATTGATTCCTCCACAACACAACCAGGTCATGCTGATAATATATATTTATATTATATATATATAAAATGACTCACTGACTATAGGCCAAAGATTCTCAGACTGACCTACACACCACTGATGCTTCACCAACAACTTCTCTTTTGTGATACTGGGGCCCTCTTTTGCCAATGGCTTTGATTAAAAGATAGCTAGACAGAATGATTATTTATGCTTCAATGGGCTTTCAAAGCAAACCTCTAGTAGGTATAAAAGATAATGCCATGTAATTAAATCAGCTGTACCTACTAAGTAATATAATTTGCCAAATATACTGTAAATACTTTGAAAGCAATAACTAAAATACTAAAATATTTTTCTGCTTACTGCTTACTGTGACTTTCTCGATAATATGATATGCAAATAATCATAAAACAAAGTACTTTACTATTTCTGCTAGTATCTGCAGACATCACTTAGCTGGCTGTCCTCTGACCGTATATTCTACAGCATAGAAATTTACTTCTTATATTGTTCCCAGAAAATGAGCATATGTTAAACATAAAACAGGAGGCATCACTACCAAATGACAGTCCTTATTGTCTTCTAAATATAACCCAAGTATTAAATACACATAAAAAATCAGGAAAAATAGTGTGTTAATTCAATGTAATTAAGCCAATTAATTTAAAAAGTTAAACTAACTGAAGTATTATAATTCTCATATTTTCCAATTACTATATGGGTTTGACACAGGCAAGTACTTGGAGAAGGAAGAGTTGAAAACTTATATCCAAATCCTGAAACAAAGAACCACAATCTTTCAAAATCACAGAAAAAAATCAATAGCAAGCACAATGGCAAATCCAGCAGTATCAAGCAAATCAGTATATGTACTAAGTGAATATATATCATTCACACTCCTGTCTTCAGTGTCACATTTTCTCACCTATTTTCTGTAAGATGCAAGGATGTGGTTTCCCAGAAATGGTACCCAAGGCTAACAGTGACCCACACACTTCCTAGCTGCCTGCTCAAGCCATGAAAACCTGTCTTTTCTTGAGCTCTTCCATGCAAAAATGTTCATTCACTCTCCCAGATGTCATGTACACTGCAGTATGGAGACACTACATTAAACATTTTGACATCATCTGCAATTGTGTCTGCTGGCTCAGACACCTCCAGCACTTTTTTCTGACATCTTTAGTACTTCAGAAGTGTTGGAAAATAACAAATGGCGTTCATGCACATCTGTACTCTCCAAAGGAGTCCAGAAAGCAGCCAAATAATTCAGTGATTTTTTCAGCTGTTTGGGAGATTTTTTTTCCAGGCAATTTCACATCACACGGCACAGCCAGCGAATGGCAACTTGACACACAAACGTCTGAGCTGAGCGTTGGGAAGTACTTGAAGCAGCAGTCTGTTAAGCAGTTTTATTTACTCCTCATAGCCCCAGCAACCTGAGGCACATTTTTGCCACTGCTTGTTTGCAGCATGCCACCGTGGACTCCTGCTCACCATTTGCATATTCTGGCAAAATGTGCTTTTTTCCCCTGCAAGAAGAAAGCAGGGAAGAATACCTTGGCTAAAAGTCATTTTTCTCCCCCAGTACTTAAATTTCTTACATTTTTGGCGGATCACTGTCCTACCACCATTTGCTTTTATTTTGCACGGCACACACTTCTACCATTTTAAAATTCCGGTTATAAAGCAGCTTCTTTCCCTGTTCCTAGCAGTATTGATATGATATACTAATTTACCTGTTGCAACATATGGTTTCTGGCTTCCTTATCTTTGACTGTCAAAGTTATTTCTCTCCCACCTCATTTGTCCAATGTTTGCTTTTGATGCAGCTGCTTGGAGCAGCAGTCTGTCATTTCAATCTTATTTTCTAACACCACTAAAACACTTTTATATTTGTACTAGCATTCAAAGCTTCTGCTAACGCAGCTCTGTTAATACACTACATCCTAAACAACGGCACTGCCCACGTGGAACACGGGGCGGAATCACGGGCTGGGCTTGAGTAAGGCAGAAACATCGTTAATTTTTTATTTTAAAGTGCAGCTGGAAATAAAGCAGGATAAAAATTATTATCCATTTGCAGCAGCACTCATTTAGTTAATCATACCAAAAGAAGAACGGACAAAATAAGAACTCCAGTGGCCACACACAAAGGCACAGCTTTTATGCATGCGAGCTGCGTGTCCATAGTTTGCGTTTCCCATCACTCCTTACGTCCAAAAGTGCCAAATACATATTTTTTTTAATTTTTTTTTTTTTTTTTTACCAGTAGATCCTCCAAGAACCAACTTTAAGGAGCACT